>NC_061122.1:161601965-161603488 GCF_002878395.1 Capsicum annuum | reverse complement strand
TCAAAGGCACGATTAACATCTCAAAAACGAGTATCGATCTAAAGTTCATCATTCAAGGTATGTGGGGTTTTTTAACAAGAACTCTTTTTCGTTCTTGTGCCCAAAAGTAATTTTCTTTACAAAGACATAATTTTTATTTGATTTTTATGAATTCAAAGCATGAACCCATATCTTATGATGATTATTATGAAATCTTAATGTTTATGATTTTGAAAGATGAATTTACATGTGTGGAGATATAAAGCATGAATCTTGAACGACATTTATCATGATTTTGATATTTGGATCGTGAATCCCCATTGGAAATTGTGTTTTTTTGAGAAAGTGTGTGTTATAAACACTTTGATGTTGAATATTTGAGATGTTTTAAATGATTTGACCTTTTGGTCTTAATGGAGTTGTTTTGAACTCGAGTGTGAAAGAAATCCACAACGTGGTTGATTTTGATATATGGGAAGCATGATGGCTCCCGATTTATATTTATATATTACTGAAATTGTTTTGTTGTCGTCATTGAAATGATCTGAGCTAAGTCCGAGAGAAATCTTTAGCACCGAGTGGGAGGTATAAAGCGACCTTATTTCCCTAGAACTACATACCCCCGTAGTAGTGAGCCTGAGATTGATTTATATATTGATCACTATTTTATGTAGATTTGATATCGACAGTCCTACTCCGATGGCAAGGATAGGACAGTTCTCCCCAATGTGGGTTGTACGTTGGACTCCATGTAGCTCACATGGTTTATGTCGGTTATAGGATCTCCCAGTGTGTGTGTGTGTTTCCTTGTGTCTATGGTGAACGGTGAAGTGATTTGAAAGTGAAATTGTGAAAGTTACTCTTTTGAAAGATTTAAATGATATTTGCATAATGAGAATTGATATTCTTGATGAACTGAAAGTGATTGACGAATTATATGATGACTCACATGTGTTATTATACTTATTTCATCCTCTCATGATTATGATGATTTTCTTTGGGCTATGTGAGTCTTTCATACATCCTGCATATTTCTTTTAAATATTTATGATGAGGATGTTTATAAAACTGCATACACCCCCATATACTCGGTTCCTTTCCATGGTACTAACCCACATCTTCGGATGTGGGCTGCATTTTCTCAGAATGTAGGTTCAGGTGCTCAGTTCCAAGTTCGACAGTAGTTCTTCAGACACATTATTCTACATCCTCTATTATGGTGAGTTTTCATGTTCCAAGGACGTGATGTCTGATGTTGGTTTCACGGAATTATTTACATTTTGATAACTGAGTATGAGTCAGTTGGAGCATGTCTCAATGGCTCGCTGGTTTTTTTTATTTTCTTAGAGGCTTGTCAGACTAGTATAGATGTTGGGAGTTGACTAATAAGTCATATTTTGTTATCTTTCTGAAATTCTTTTATTCTTGGATGATGATTACTTTGTTGATATTTGAGGGTTATTTATGGAAACTCCGTTGATTTGTGTTGAACTGTATGAAAATGGCTCAAAGGGTTAGCTTGAGGCTACGAGTAGCCCCAAGCT
>NC_061122.1:161525209-161601865 GCF_002878395.1 Capsicum annuum | reverse complement strand
CCAAGGACGTGATGTCTGATGTTGGTTTCACGGAATTATTTACATTTTGATAACTGAGTATGAGTCAGTTGGAGCATGTCTCAATGGCTCGCTGGTTTTTTTTATTTTCTTAGAGGCTTGTCAGACTAGTATAGATGTTGGGAGTTGACTAATAAGTCATATTTTGTTATCTTTCTGAAATTCTTTTATTCTTGGATGATGATTACTTTGTTGATATTTGAGGGTTATTTATGGAAACTCCGTTGATTTGTGTTGAACTGTATGAAAATGGCTCAAAGGGTTAGCTTGGGGCTACTCGTAGCCTCAAGCACTGTGTGACACCTTGGGACTCGTTTTTCGGGGTGTTACACATTATGAGTGGAAATCAAGTTAATTTGATATAATAGATACAAGTTAAATTCACAGTAATGATACAAAAAGATAAAATTTAGAGAGACACTCTACAGTAATGTTTCTTTATGGGGTTTTCTAGTATAAATTCAGGGCTATGAATTATTAGAGTTTTAATAATTATGCACGGATCTTAGGATTACGCATTACTAAGGGAATGGGATGTGGGTGTTACTAATCAACATCTATTTAGTAAATAAAATAAGGGTAGGTTCGGTTATACATTTTGATGCTAGTCTTTCAACAAAACATCAATCATTCACCCGTTGATTTTTTTGAATACCTAACAGATGTATTCAACATTTGGCAACCAAACCTCAATTTAGACATCCTTATTTATAGGATGATACTCATGGTATATTTAACTTCACAATCACCCTTATGTCTAAGATAGTGAAAATTTAGTAAACTACACACATAATTGACTATCATTGTTTTAGTCTCCACATCCCTCTTTCAAGGATGATATGGATTCCTAAAGTTCACCCAAAACCCTTCTTTCGAAGATGGCCTTGAGCTTTCTAGAGTTTGGAGCTTTCACTCATAAAACCCATGTGGGTATTTAGAGCTTTCACCCACAAATCCTAAAAAAGTTAGCATAGCAATGATAAAACCCATAAGTATGAAATACCAAATAGAGGCTAATAATAACAACCCTTACACATTTTAACCACTATTCACATATAACCCAAGAGGGATCTAGCTACACATAAGATAAATAAGCAAAGATAAACCAATAATCTCCATTGAAATGATTTATTGAAGCTTAAGTGAATGTTACTTCAAACTTTGCACTCCAAAAAATATACAATGGAAGTGAGCTATTCCTCTACTTAGAAAGTGTCCAATGTATTCTTTCCCCAAAATCTATACAATATTTTATTCTCCAAGTATGGAGGTTATGAACTTAAGAGTTAAGCCTAAAATTATGAGTCTTTTTGCCATATATTTGAAATCAGCCATGTGCATTTCCAGATTTGCTTGGGCTTCCATTTTCCACTAAACCACGATCGCGCAGTTTAAGTCGTGACGACAACTATGCAACCATAAATATCTTTTGTGACTGTAGTTGCTTGACTTCTTCTTGACTACCACGACCTCGGTCACAAGACCCCGACCGCGATAATTGAGGCCAGCTCCTGCTGCAAGTCTTTGACTGTACTTTCTTACTCCTTTTGGTCATTTTTAGCTCCAATCCACATCTTTTGATCTTATCAACTATATACCACTATGCAACCACGAATATCTTCTACTACGACGGTTGTTTGATGTCTACTTTACTACTGCAACCACGGTCAGCAAAACACGACCACAGTCAACATATCGCGATCACGCTCACCTGACCGCGACCGCAGTAACTGAGGGCAATTCCTGCTCCAAGTCTTTCACTGAACTTGCTTGCTCACTTTTGGTCATTTTTATCTCTAATCCACATCGTTTTATCTTATAAACTCTATACTTGCAAAGTGTGGATATTAGTGCATTTAATCACAATTATGTCTCATTAATTCACACAAAACAATGTAATGTGCACTAATGTTTAGTGAAAATGAGTGGTAAAATCATCACTCTTAAACACCCCAACTTAAAGAATTTTCTTGTCCTCAAGTGGCACTACCTCCTACAATGAGACACAATTATTTATGCCCAAATTTCATACCTTACAGATCACAATGACTTCAACATTAGTCACTACAAGTAGCTCATAGCACATGGGGTAAGCTAATTTTCACTACTCTCCTAATCATAAGATGCACTATCAAAGAATACACAAGAATTCAATGAGCAATCAAGCAACAAAAACTAGTGCTCCAGAAATGAATAACTTTTTGACCAAAACTAAGCTATACTCCATTTGTCTCATTGTTCGGGAGGTGACACAATCACCCACCTAAACTTGTTCACATGCCAACCTCACAAGAAAGATAATTCCACACACCAAACTACCAAATATTCAACAAGGAATTTTATGTGCAAAAACTCTCTCTCACACAAATGAAATCTCTATAAAACAAGTGTCATACAATAGGATTACCCCTATTTTCATTCGCCACTACAAAGAAAGTATATGGTTGGGGATCTCAAAGGGATTTTTACGCTTGTAACGTAGGTTTGGGTTAGGGTAGGATATCATTTAGGAACAACATATCTACACCCTTCCTTAAACATCTACATTACACTTTCCAATCCTCTTTTTTTGGCTATGGGCCACTCTTCGTTATTTTCTCTCTTTTATATGCCTATATTTCCCTTCCTTTGTTTACCAATTTTTTAATTCCTTTTTCATGCAACTCATTCCTTTGTCGGATCCTCTCTTTTTTTAGTTATTTGATTTCAATGCTAAGGCAACTTGTCATTTCACTTACAACTTCGTGGCCCCAAACTTACCTCCGTTAATCTTTACCACCCCCAACTTAGGATTTTAGCCTCAAATTGCATTTTCAAGTTCAAGGAGGGTATGGTTTAAAAGAGGGATGAAAAGAAGGGTTCACGATTTGTAAAGAGTTTACCAACAAAAATGTCCAAAGTCTCAAAATAGGTAACTAGAGATTACAATCATGCATGGGTAGGCTTTTTAGGCTAGAGTAGTTTCTATGGTCACAAATATTGCCTAAGATCACTTCTCCAACCACATATAATTAAAATTAGCTTTTAAAGACTAACGGGGCAAGTTCTAGATAACACAAGTATACAAGAGATAAATGAAAAGAGCTCACCATATATAGCATGAAAAAACTCTCCAAAGGGGCTCAAAAGTCCCTCCCGCTAGAGACAATTTTGGAGTATCTATTTTTATTCACAAGTCAAAAATTTACCGAGCCACAAAAAGAGAAAAAGTTTTGATAAAAAATTGCTCATGTCCATGCCCTAGAATTTTTTTTAAAATTTTTTTTGGATAGAGGAGGTTGTTCATTTTACATTAGCACCTCACATAATTTCCTAAACTATGGAAACAACCAAAACCTTAGCCTCACAATTTTTCTCAAAATGGACAAACCACTTATATGGGTACTCAGACTTCGCCAATGGTGTATAATGTGATCCCAAAGTAACAATGCTACGGGTATTCAGAATTTTCCTGCATCTATGTATCATAATCTAATCACCACACTTTACCCTTAAGAATGTCGTCTCTCAATCTATCATAGGGCAAAGCTAGTCTTGTATTCTCAAAATCAAACTAGAACTATAGTAAGAAGAAAAATTAAAACTAAAACCACATGATAATCCATAAAACATGAGCACCATCAAAGTGCCCAAAAATATAGTATCCCAAAAACAAAACAATATAATATACAAGGTGTCATCCTAAAACAACAACATAAAATAAAATATCCATCAATATAACATCACAAAAATACAATTCAGGGGGAACCCAAACTAAAAAAGAATGTAGTATCCTCACTGCATGTGCAATAAAGTAAGAGTAAGAGGGGTATCCCTGAATCTGCATCAAGAGATGATCTCTCCCGCTGACTATTCACCATCACTATCAACATCAATGGTAGAACAATTAGTAGAGGCCTCATCCTCACTGTCGATCCTAGGTAAAGTTGGTCTATCATTGGGTTTGAACACCTTAAAGATTCCCTTTCCCCCTTCTACAGCTTCTTAAAGAATTTATCTCTTTTCTTCTCTCTCTTTACCATCTTTACATATGACTCCTTGAGGTCCCTGTATGATCTTACTAAGGCTAAGTAGGCTCTCTCCCATCCGGCAACAGTGGCTTCTTGCTTCTTCTACTCTTCAAGGTATATGTCATTATTCAATCGAGTCACATATGAGTGGCTAGCGGTGGATGGCTCTCCTGGTCACTTAGGCAATCTAGACATTAGCTCCTTAACCTCCCTCATCTGACCTGAGATATCATCGAGGGGGTTGGGTGACTAAGGTCTACGAGAATCCATGTACTATTGGGCTAATTTGTCGGAGTCCATCTTCCTTTTCATGCTCTGGCCTGGTACACCCTCACACCTGAATAAGAGTGGAAAGATATGAGGACCTAGGTACACCTAAATATCTGTAGTATACTCCTCCACTTCTTTCCTTTTTCAAATCTCAGTGATAAGGAAAGGGAAAAAAAGATGTGTACCTTTATGATTTTTGAAATACCGCCACTCCCAAAGAACAATCTCACCAACATTAAGATGGATGCCAGATAAAATCCAAGGCACCATCCAAGCTCTCAAATATGTGACAATAGTTATATGGGTGCATGGCGATACACAGCTGCATATGATACTTAGCCAAATTTTTACCTCTACTATGAAGTTGTTCATCAAAATATCTCTCTTGGTGATGGTCTAGGGAACTGCTTTTTGAGGACATAAAATGTTTTCCACCCTAGTCCATGTCTCACATGCTCTTACCTAGAACTGCTCTATGTCCGCATTTGGCAGCCTATATACCTTATTAATCCACTCTACTAGGAAGTTCACTTGCTTTCACCAAATTGTTATCACTGGGTTTGTGAGAGAAACTATGTTATGGTTTACGTAGAACTCAGCACCTAATTCTCATTTGCATAGTTGGGATCTAGGTACAAAAAAATTCATCAGACAATATTGAGTTGGACATGGAATGTTGGGAGCTTCACCTCCACTTTGTCAAGGCAAATACCTCTTTCAGGGAGTAACATAGTCCTATGAAAATCTACATAGTCATAGAGTTAGCATTGTGCAGTCATTAACCTGGTGTCGTCAAAATCTCAAATTTTAAGGCTTAGAACCTATAAGCAATGCAACTCAGGTCTACATCAGTGTTATCATACCAAAAATATGCCAGATCAAATAGATAAAATCATATGGTAGTGTAATAGAAAGTATTGGAAGTAGAAATGGTTGAGCAAAAATTTTGGGTTCCTGCAAAAACAGACCTCAGGTATGGCAATTACGGTACTCGGGACCTCGATCGCGGTACCTGAGACTATTCTACACTCTCTTTAAACCAAAAATTTAACCCCAATTCTTTATTTTAACTAGACATATTTACATTATAAGCAAAATAATTTAATCCCAGCATGTGTGATTATAGCCCCAAACTTGAAATAATTAAAATTGACATTGGGGCCTTACATCGAACACATCGTGTAAATAATCATTTTAACCATTTAAAGCTTAATTTTGGGTACTCAACACTTCCACATTAGTGTGTACACCAACTGCAATAGCTAACCACAACAATAATCATAAATAAGCATGCATTTAGTAATGAAAACAATATTTTAGGCCTTTTCTAAACCACAGGTTCTAAGCATATAATTATCCAAATAAAGGGAGTTGAGATAACTTACCAAGTTAGATAATAAAATTAGAATGAAATGAAACTTGGGTATGCAATACAAAGCCACAAATTTGAATGAATTTTAAGAGAAATTGAGAAAGAAGCATGGGAAGAAATGACATTCATGTGGTCACTAAAACTGATTTGAACTTGATCGCGGTCCTTGTTCCGCTGTCGCAGTCATGCAGCCTCTATGATCGTGGTGGAACGGACCACAGCTGCAGTAACCGAGACCAAACAACTGGGTTTCCTGCACTTCTGGTCTAGTTAAATTTGCCAATTTCACATGTTCCCTTTCAAATTCAATTAAAATTGCACTTAGCACCAACATTTCATTGATTATAGATGCATAACAACAATAATGAAATCTACTCTACATGCATAAATAAAAAGGATATGTGTCATTTTTTGTGGTGTGATAGGTTGCCTACCATCGAGCGCTTAGTTTTATATCATAGTGCGATGCCTTTACCACTTCTTTTTATGCTTCTAATTAGAAGAGTTGAACCTCATTCCCAACTTTTGTTCATTATTAAATGAGCAACAGAGTGACAGACAATTTAGGTTTTCCAAGATGTGTCTTGGAAAAGGTGATGAAATGGCAAGCAAGCTTCGATCTTGCCATTTTTAAGATTTGAACCTTTTAGCCAACTTTACATTAATTTTCAATTTGGCTCCTTATGTAAAAGTTAGCACATCAACAGGACATTCCTTGTACATTAGAAGTTGAGTTCCTTGTCCATTGATGGGTGGGGTTCCATATGCTTCTTTGGAACGAAAAACTCTAAAATATAAGAATCATACTCCTTTTCCCCATGATCCACCATTTGTTCGGAGGTATGGATCTTTATCACATCCACTAAGCATAATATTGAAAAGTGGTTTGAATGAGGCCCAAACCCTATTTCTGAATTAGCCCCCTCAAAAACATGTCCACTACAAAATAAACTAGAGTCATCATAAAAGATTTGTCTTAATTTTTCTGTTAACTCCAGTACTATTTCTTTTAATTTTCCTTCTTCTTTCTTATATAACTTGGTAGAATAGGAAGTCACCGAGGAGTCTTTGCTATCAAGCTCATCATCATAGCTTGGTTTTTCTTCTTGATGACCTTCTCTTGGGAAATGAGCAAGGTAGTGATAGATTTAAGCTTTTCAACTTTACTCATTTTCCCCAATTTGATAATTTTCCATCCTAATGCCTTTTGTTGTATGGCTTATGTATTCTCCCGCATTGCATCTACCTGATCCATAATAGCTAGTAGCCATGTCTCAAAGTTATTGGACTTAGAATATTGCTCTTCCTTCTTTTCATCATAGGACCTATCAACATCATAAAAGGAACTAGCAACTCGGTTAGCAAAATAGAGGGAGGGACATTTGGACAGTCATCCCAATATCCTTCTTGACCACTACATAAAGAACACCTATACTTCCTATAGGATCGAGATGTTGGGTTGATCTCTCTTTGGTAAGTATAGTTATAATATCTCCTAAAGTGTGGTCCATCATAAATTGGACATGGGTAATCATGATAGGATTGCCAACTACCGAATCATACTTGTTGAAAGATGTCATAGAGAAAAGTAAAATAAAATAGAAATCAACGAACAAAAGAAAAATCATCAACAAATATATACAAGTTTGAATTCAAGAAAGTAAGCTAAAATTCAAAACTAACTTAATACACTAAATTTTTCCCCGGCAACGACGTCATTTTTGATAACGCTCTACTTACACGTCAATTTAAGTGCAAGGCCCGTCTACAATATATTTACCCAACTTTAAAGCCGGTGTCGAATCCACGAGGTAGAATGTGTGTGGCAATCAAGTTAATTCAAAATAATAGATACAAGTTAAATTCAAACCAATGATACGAAAAGATAAAAATAGGGGAGACAAGTGGCTACACTAATGTTTCTTTTTGGGGTTTTGTAGTATAAATTTTAGGCTATGAATAATTGAAGTTTTAAAAATTATGCATGGATCTTGGGATTATCATTACTAAGGGAATGACATGAGAGTGTTACTAATCATCATCAATTTAGTAAATCCCAATATGGGTAGGTTCAATTATAGATTTTGATGCTAGTCTTTCGAAAAAACATCAAACTTTCACCCATTAATTCTTTAGAATACCTAACGGATGTGTTAAACATTTGGCAACCAAACCTTAATTTAGGCATCCCTATTTCTAGGATTATACTCATCGTATATTTAACTTCACAATCACCCTTATGTCTAAGATAGTGAAAATTTAGCAAACTATACACATAAATGACTATCATTGCTTTAGTCTCCACATCCCTCTTTTAAGAATGATGTGTAATCCTAAAGTTCACCCAAAACCCTTCTTTCGAAGATAGCCTTGAGCTTTTTAGAGTTAGTAGCTTTCACTCATCAAACCCATGTGGGTATTTAGGGCTTACACCTACAAATACCAACCAAGTTAGCATAGAAATGATAAAACCCATAAGTATGAAATACCAAATAGAGGCTAACAATAACAACCCACACAAATTTTAACCCCTATTCACAAATAACCCCAAGAGGGAGATATAGCTACACATAAAATAAATAAGCAAAGATATACCCATAATATCCATTGAAATGATATATTGAAGCTTAAGTGAATGTTACTTCAAACTTTTCACTCTGTAAAATCAACAATGGAAGTGAGATAAGTTTCCAATCTATTCTTCACCAAAAATATATACAATATTTTCTTCTCCAAGTATGGAAGATATGAACTCAAGAGCTAAACCTAAAATTAGAGAAGATGTAATTTTTAAAATGACTTAGGGTTTGAGTCTTTTTGCCACGTGCATTTCAAGATTTACCCTTGGGCTGCCATTTTTTGCTAAACTACAATCGCACGGTTCTAGCCACGAGCGCGGCTATGTAATTTTGAATTTATTCAGTGACCACGGCAGCTTAAGTCCTGCTTGATTGCCATGACCATAGTCACCATACCGCAAATACGATAACTGAGGCCAGTTTCTGCTCCAAGTCTTTGAACGCACTTTCTTGCTCTATTTTGGTCATTTTCTGCTCCAATCCACATCTTTTGATCTTATCATCTCTATACCACTATGCGACCATAAATAAATTCTATGAACATAGTTGCTTGACTTCTACATGAATGTTGCAACTGTGGTCACCTGACCGCGACTGTGGTAACTGAGGGCAATTCCTACTCTAAGTCTTCGACTATACATTCTTGCTCCCTTTTGGTCATTTTCAGCTCCAATCCATATCTTTGATCTTATTAACTCTATACTTGCAACGTGTTGCTATTAGTGCATTTAATCATAATTATGTCTCGTTAATTCACTCAAAACAAGGTAATGTGCATGAATGTTTAGTGCAAATGAGTGGTAAAATTACCACTCATCAGTGCTTAACCGCCAAACATCACTAGCCAAAATGAGCATAGCCTCCTTTAATAAGGTCAAATGCTTATCCAAATGGTCTGAGTTTTATCTAAGCACATGATAAGGATCAAGAATATCTATTATTAATATGGAGACATGGAAAATTTGATGAATAGTAGAAAAATTTATAGGTAAAGCTACCTCATAGGCTATGTCACAAACTATGTGGAGAATATTAAAGGGTCAAACATATCTTAGACTGATCTTACCCTTTCTTCTAAACCTTATCACACTATTCATGGGAGAAATATGGAGAAACATATGATCACTAACTCCAAACCTCAAGGCACTAAACCAATGATTATTATAGGCCTTATGCCTAATTTGCGTCGCTCTCAGCTTTTCCTGAATCATATTGGTACCACAGGGTCTAACCTCTAAAGTCTTAATCCATCCAACCAGAGAACAATATATCCAACCAAACAAGGCCTCATAAGGTTCCATGTCAATACTTGAAAGATAGCTATTATTGTATGCAAACTTTGCCAAAAGTAAGTGTTTCTCCCACTGGCCTCACAACTTCATAACAAATGATCATAACGGATCCTCAAGTACCTGAATATCCATTCACACTAGCCATCAGTCTAAGGATGAAAGGTTTATTAAGATTATGCTGAGTTCCCAACACTTCTTAAAAAGTTCTCCAAAACTGTAAAGTGAACATGGAACCACCGTCTAAAATAATAAAAATAGGCACACCTTGCAAATGGACTATCTCTCAATCATAGATATAGGTCAATCTCAAAATACTGAAGGACATTTGAATAGGAAAGAAATATGCTTTCTTGGTCAAACAATCCACAGATACACCCTGCGTTTTTAGTCTTATAAATCCCTGAGTTTTCTCTTTTGGACATCATACGACTAGGGGGTACTAGTTGTATGATAGGGTACTATTTAGTGGATCTTGGTCATATATTAACCAGTGTAGGTTGGTTGGTTTCTTTCCAAGGTATGAATGGATCATACTAGTCATCTGTTAGTGTACTAGTAGTATGATGCCCATAGTATGTTGCCCTATGTCTAACCTAGAGGAGTCTACTTTGCCTAAGGTTCGGATTTAGGGTACTACTTGTATGGTTAGGTACGAATCCTCCTTGGTGGTCATATGTTGGATAGTATTGGGGTCTAAGAAAAGGCCTAGGGTATGAGATAAGGGTACCACTTATATTGATACCAAAACAAAACTAAAATAACTGTCTGAACATGCTGTAGTCTGAAAGCTTCTAATACTATCTAAAAACTATGGAAATGATAGGACATGTCCCCAACTAACTCCGTTTGATGAAAAACTGAGTCTAATGAAATAATGAAATAATAGTATCCTGGCATGATGAGGACTTACTACTAAAATCTACTGCTGCTAACAGATCCTAAGCTGCTAAGTTTGATCGAAAACTTGAGCATCCAAACCTATAGTATAAGACACCCTAGCACAAAAGAAAAGTATGTGTTAGTACATCTGAATGTACTGGTATGCAAAGTGAGGTAGGTTGAATGCATGGGGTCATATGCATGAACAATACTAACTGATTGAATAACAAGAACATGAGAATACATACATAAATACATAACTATAACTGAGATTATGATAACACTAACTAATGAGTTATGATAACTTGGATTTACTGATATCTGAGTTACTAATACTGGGATACTCAATAACTGAGTCTATTGAGTAACTATTTTGGACAGGCCTAAATTTGTAGAACTATCTGAGTTCTATACTGGAATAGATGACTGTATCCAACAGTCTATATTCTGAAGAACTATCTGAGTTTTTTACTTAGATAAGTGACTGTATCTTACAGTCCTGAAATCTATAGAACTGAACTGAGTTCTATTAATGAGACTGGATCTAAATTTGAGACTATGGGAGGTAATCATTTAACCGATATGCCCTAAATTAGAATTAGTGTGGTCCAAGCTGTAACCCCATCTGGAAGGGTTATCAGTACCATGCCACGGGTAAAGATATGCTGTGAGTAAACCCTTTTACTGACAAGGAGCTCTTCCATCAACCCTTCTAGTAGGAAAACTCAAATGAGATGTATAGTCCCTAGACTCGTAGGGGTATATCTAAACCTACACTGGATAAGTAGTTCCAGAATGCAGGGATTGCTTCTAAGGATCATACCCTCTACTGACTGACAAGTGAGCCCTCATCTTTGGGTTCACTCGGAGCTGAATTCTACTCCCAACTGAATAGACACTAAACTGATTGTACTAAACTGAATTGGACTGAGTTTATGTAGTTTTGTTTACTGACAAAATACTACTAAGATGTGATAACTAACTCGGATTACTGAGATTACTGAGTAGAACTAGACTGATACTGAATTTACTGAGTTTTCCTGAGTCATGTGACTAACTAAATTCTACTGATCATGGATTGACTGAGAGTATCGTGGAAACTGATACTGGCTCTAGGCACATAACTAAATTATCGGGTATTAAATACCCCCAGGACTCGATAGCATAAAACTGGCAAGACATGACACTTCTTAACATATAACCATAGTCAACAATTCATAGTATAATCATTGGTAATTTTTATAAAGTATTTGACATTAATAATCTTGTACATGGATAGGAATGCATTCAATCACATTCATAGTTTCAGAATTTTAGTCTCATGAGAATTCCACCAAACAACTACAAGGCATAGATTTAACATGGAAGTCGTTTTGAACATAAGGGTGAAACATGGATTCATTATTTAAGTTCTATTAAGTCATAAGGCATGCTTCTTGTTCTTTAAGACATTTTATCAAACACCTAGGATGCATAACATGGGTCATAGGCATAATCATCAAATTAGTACATCATAATTCAACATAACAACTCAATTGATAGGTTTTCAAGCCACATACTAACATAGAGCATGAAAACACATTAAAGATTCCAACTTGGGATTTATACATAATATCAACATGATCATAATTCCCTTGAATTTGGATCCCCAATTGAAAACCCTAACTTGTACTTAAGAGGATTTTTTTGAGAGAAGTGGCTATATTATGGTTGAAATAGGGTTAATCCCGTGTTTTAGACTTATATAGGGGTGGAAAATTGACCCTTTTGCCCCTCAAAGTTGCGTACATTTAATAGCTAAAAACTAGGCATCGACACGATTAGAGATGCGGTGTGTCGATGGTATCGATGCGATTCTCAATGCATCGCACCATGATCACGCCAAGCATTGGCCTAGAACAATATGAACCAATATGATAGGCGACACGGCGTGCCAAGATCGCATTGGTCCACTATTTTGGGACACCAAACGTGGTCTAAATGAGTTGTTAAAAATCTAGAACTTGTCTGGGAACTCTTATCGACCTCTATGATCATGATTTAACAAAAGTACAGACTATTAAAGGATATTAAGGTTGTGAAATGATATTTCCAACTTTTGAAAGCCAAAACTAAACTAGTTTGGAAACTTAGCTAGAATTTTCTAAGTATAGGACCCCTTAACAATCTTATGGGACTGAATTAAGCTTAAGAATTTTATGGGGTCTTACTATATCTCCCTCTTGGGGATATTTATCCTCGAATGAGACTGACTGAGATGGGAGAAATGATAAGCTGATGTACATACTGAACATAAATGATTGAAACATGAGTACACGACTGACATGACTGATTTACTGGAATTCATAGTGAGCATGCATATCTGATGCATGATTTTATGACTGAAATGATTCATGAATACATGATTTAGATTTCTGATAAACTTAGTTACCCACAATGAGAATGCATATCTGATGCATGAATTCATGACTGATCTGATGCATGAACATATGACCGATTATGCAATGGTATTTGATACTAAGTTTATAATTGAAATGTGAACATTAAACTGAATGAGTTTAAGGAAGACTGTTACCTTAAAATGAAAATACTGATAAGCCTGAGATTAATTACTAATTATGCATGAGCAGAAATATAAGAACGTAACTGAGTCTAGAATGTGATCCATGAACTGAATATTGTGATATAAACTGAGAACCTTAAATATGTGTCTTATGGCTGAGTTCAGAGTTTAAAGGTCAACTTATGAGCACCTCTTCCTCCAAACTAGATTCATTAAGAAAAAAGAGAGTGGCATGTTTAAGTTGTGAAAGTTCAGGGGAATATAGTGTATCTCCCCCTTGAAACACTATGTTCCTTGAATAATGCTGGACTGACATTGCTGAGATATTCAGGAAGACTAAGGTAATGCACAAAGCTCCTACGAATTGAATTATGACTGAATACCTGGGATCTAAAACTAAGTCATAATACATGAACTAAGCTGAGCATGCAACTACCTAGTTGGTCCATCTTAGAACGATCATATTTGTAAGTCTTTAGATAGTGTCACTAGATGGAAAGAATGGGGAAACCATACCATCCAAACTTATCCGTCTAACTGCGAAACTGAATTACTGGCTTTGTGGATTAACTCATGCTGAAAAATTATACTCGACTGGAGTATTTGAATGACACTCTTTATATAGAGTTTTAGTGGTTGTAGGACGCAAGTAAATCTTAGAGTGGGTGGTATAAAACAGCTGAGTAAGAAAATCATAATCTGACTAAAATTCGGTAGAATGAGTCGAGGCCTGAGAACATCATCTAAGATAAAGTGACTAAGCCTCATGCACCCAACTGAGATTACTGAAAAGATTCACGTGGATGCTGAGCATGAATGCATAAATATACTAACTTATCTGATTAACTGAATAATTGATAGCTGAATACTAGTCATAAAAACTGAACAATACTTAGTTTGAGTGGCTAGACTGAAACTGTAGAGTATTATGCATAGAAGGTAATGACTGACTGGGTAACATGAGATAACTGAGCATGAATTATGGTAAACTGTATTATTGCATATAAACATGTTTTCAAAATATTCTGTAAACTGAGGTACTAAATTACTAATGTGTGAGTAACTGATGGCTATATGCTATGGTTGGGTAGTTCTAAAACTAAATTGAGTTTCTATTTTGACTACTGGATTGAGACTGGGACTGGGATTGTAGTTATGATGGTAATTGAGACTGTAACTGTAACTATGAATGTAGCTAGGACTGAACTCTAGTTTCTGATAACTAAGGTTTAGACTGGTTCTAAAGTACTAAATTCTGATGGCCAAGTAACTGATAACTGAAAGTTATGGTCCTGCAGGACTATCTGAGTTCTTTACTGAATATTGATTACTGAACTGATGTTGTAACTAAGGACTGAGGGACAGAACATTAACACCACGGATCTATCAAGGGATCTAAACTGAGGGTATACGTGACATAATCTGAGTTTGGTTGATCACTAGGAGTGGAGCATGAGTTATGTGGGCCAAACATACTGTAAAACATGACATGAGTGCATAAGTCATGAGCTGCATGACCTGAGTCTGGAATTTCTGTGTTCGGGGAACATAATTCATAACACTGAGTGAATTTGGGCTCCTCATGCGAGGAACTTTAAATACGCATGATCCTAAGAAAAGTGCGTGAATATAAGCTATGTTCATGGAACTAAAACGTAAAGCATGCATAAGTATCATGATGGTTGAAGTACAAAACTTTGCATTGAGGTAGGAATGGGTAGGGAATCATCTTCCCTTACTGAATTTTCTACACATACTAACATTACTACCAGAATCTTAAAGGCCTAACTTTCTAAGACATCATAACCAAATAGTTCCTGTATACCTGTCGGGCTGTGTTAGACTGACTCACTAGGGTGGATATTGGAAAAGGTCCTGTTAACATTTGATCTAACCTTACAGTTATAAAAGAAAAAGAAGCTCCTGAATCTGAAGAAGTGTTAACCTATAAATGAGGGATCTGTAACATACTAGTGGCTGCATCAGGAGGACTTTCCTGATCCTAGATGGGATGAAGTGTATAGTGTCTGTTTGGGTGTTTCCCACTTATAGAGCTGGAATTGGCACCCTACTATTTGGGCGATCGGACTAAGCTGAAGGACGATCGTGTTGCCTTTATGGACCAGGTTTAGGATAGTCTCAGACCTTGTGACATGGCTCACCACATCTGAAACACACATCACTGTTGGCTCTACACATACCCTTATGATACTTACTACTCTTCTCAAAGTGGATTAATAAAACTCTTGCTCTCACTACCCTGGGACTTAGAGCCTGGTGCCCCAATCCTACGGTTATTTCTAAACTTTGGTACAGGTGTACTAGCTGAAGATGGAACTGGGGCTAAAAACTTTTGTCTATGCTGAGAACGGTTACCACCCTATGAGCGTGACTGAGAAAAACTATAACTACCAGTTCTGGCTCTCTTATTTTCCCTTTCGTTCTTCTTAAGTTTCTGCTCCTTAATCTATTGAGCATGGACCATAAGCCTAGATATGTCTATCTCCTTAATAAACATCGTAGTCCTGTACTCCTTAATCACTCTACCTAATACCCCAGACATAATCTTACTCATTCTGGATCTGCTATCTGCTACTACATGGGGAGCGTACCAGGCTAGCTGAGTGAACTTGAGGGAGCACTCTTTCACACTCATGCTACCTTGTTTGAGATTAATGAACTCTAACACTTTGGCCTCTTTCTGCTTTAGGGGAAATAATCTATCTAAGAAAGCCATAGCAAACTCTTCCCATTCTATGGGCTTTACATCTGCACACCTATCTACCTTTCACTGCTAAAACCATGTATGTGATGTATCTTGTAGCTGATAGGCGGCTAACTTTGTACTCTAACTAAAAATCACTCCCATGATACCTATGACTTTTTGAACTTGATCGAGGAACTCCTGTAGATCTTCTTCAGACTTAGAACATGAGAATAGGGAAGGATTCATTCCGGTGAAGTCTCGAATCCTGGCTGTAGTAGAATTATTTTGAGATGTGACTGATTGGCGAGGGGCTAGAAAGTTAGGCTAATCGGGCTGAGGGGCTGGCTGGTCTCCCGTTCCTCTTTCCTAAGTCCTCTTTGGAGGTATGTTCTGTAAACAAAAGAAAAAAAGGGATTAGACTGATAGTTTGACTGGGGCTCATGCTCACTTGCACGACATAAATACTAAAAGAAAGAAAACTATTCCTAAAACATCTCATAGCCTCCAGTACATAAGTGTGGTGCACAATATACCCATGCACAAGACTCTACTAGATGCCGCTTTTCAGACTTTCTAGGACACTATTGAACCTTAGGCTCTAATACCAAGTTTGTAACGCCCCGAATCTAGTACCCAAAATACTACACGGGGCTAACAATTTTGAAGGACCACTAGCTAACCCATGACTGATATCTGTAACTGAGCACGGCATAATATGCTGAAAAATATTGAATAAAAAGCTGAAAGGCCATAAGGTTCAAAACTGTAACAATAACCTTTGGAAATATGATATATCAATACAAAAATAAAACTAAAATAACTGTCTGAATATTCTATAGTCTAAAAGCCTCTAAAACTATCTGAAAACTGTAGAGTTGATGGGACATGTCCCCAACTAACTTCGTCTGATAAAAAACTGAGTCTAATAAAAAAATAAAATAATAGTATCCTCGCATGATAAGGATTCACTTCTAAAATCTACTGTTTCTGACTGATGCTGAGTTGCTAAGTGCGATCGAAATCCTGAGCATTCGAACCTACGGTATAAGACACCATAGCACAAAAGAAAAGCAGGCGTCAGTACGTCTGAATGTACAAGTACGCAAAGTGAGGTAGGCTGAATGCATGGGGTCATATGCATGAACAATACTAACTGAATGAATAACATGAACATGAGAATACATACATGAATACATAACTGTAACTGAGATTGTAATAACACAGACTAATGAGTTCTGATAACCTGGATTTACTAATATCTGAGTTACTAATACTGGGATACTGAATAATTGAGTCTATTGAGTGACTATTTTAGATAATCCTGAATTTTTAGAACTATCTAAGCTATATACTAGAATACATGAGATCTGACAGTCTAGATTCTAAAGAACTATCTGAGTTCTTTACTGACCTAAGTGACTATATTTGATAGTCCTGAAATCTGTAGAACTGAACTGCATTCTATTACTAAGACTGGATCTAAATTTGAGACTGTGGGAGGAAATTATCTAACTGGCATGCCCTAAATCTGAACTGGTGGGGTCGAACCTGTAACCCCAACTGGAAGGGTAAGTACCATGCCACGAGTAAAGATAAGCTATGAGTAAACCCTTTTGCTGATAGAGAGCTCTTCCGTTAACCCTTTTAGTAGGAAAACTCAAATAAGATGTATAGTCCCTAGACTCGTAGGGGTACATCTAAACCTACGCTGGCTACATAGTATCGGAACACAGGTATTGTTTCTAAGGATCACACCCTGTACTGACTGATAGGTGATCCCTCATGCTTGGGTTTACTCGGTGCTGAATCCCACTCCTAACTGAATAGACACTAAACTGATTTTACTAAATTGAACTGGATTGAGTTAACTGAGTTCCGTTGACTGATGAAATACAAATAAGATCTGAAAACTAACTGGGAATACTGAGATTGCTGAGTAGGACTAGATTGATACTGAATTTACTGTGTTTTCCTGACTGATTGAATTCTTCTGATCATGGCTTGACTGAGAGTATTGTGGAAACTGACACTAGCTCTAGGCACATAGCTAAATTGCCGGGTATTAAATACCTCCAGGACTTGATAGCATAAAACTGACAAGACATGATGACACTTCTTGACACATAACCATAGTCAATAATTCATAGTATAATCATTGGAAATTTACATGAAGTATTTGATTTTCATAATCTTGTACATGGATAGGGATTCATTCAATCACATTCATAGTTTCACAATTTTAGTCTCATGAGCATTCCACCAAACAACTACAAGGCATAGATTTAACATGGAAGTCATTTTGAACATAAGGGTGAAACATGGATTCATCATTTAGGTTCTATTGAGTCATAAGGCATGTTTCTTGTTCTTTTAGGAATTTTATCAAACAGCTAGAATGCATAACTTAGGGCATAGGCATAATCATCAAATTAGTACATCATAATTCTAAAAAAACTACTCAATTGATTGGTTTTCAATCCACATACTAACATAGAGTCATGAAAACACATTAAAGATTCCAACTTGGGATTCATACACAACATCAACATGATCATAATCAATCCACAACATAAACATCATAATTTATAATTTAAATTTTGATTCTTGGGCTTCATGGATGAAAGAAATTCATGAATGAACACTTCACATACCTTAGTTCTTAATTCTACGAAGATTGATGGTGGAATTTCCTTGAATTTGGATCCCTAATTGAAAACCCTAACTTATTCTTGAGAGGATTTTTTTTGAGAGAAGTGGCTATATTACGGTTGAAATGGGGCTTAATCTCGTGTTTTAGACTTATATAGGAGTTGGAAATTAACCTTTTTTCCCCTCAAAGATGCAGACATTTAATAACTGAAAACTAGGTATCAACGCGATTGATGATGCGGTGCGTCGACGGCATCGATGCGATACCTGATGCATCACGCTATGATCGCGCCAAGCCTCAGTAGTCTTACTAGCAAGCCCTACAACAATGTGAACCAACACAATGGGCGATGCGGCACACCAAGATTGTATTGGTCCACTATTTTGGGACACCAAACGTGGTCTAAATGAGTTCCAAAAAATCCAAAACTTGTCTGAGAACTCTTATGAACCTCTTTGATCATGATTTAACAAAAGTATGAACCATTAGAGGATATTAAAGTCACAAAATGATATTGCCAACTTTCGAAGGCCAAAACTAAACTAAGTCTAGAAACTTAGCTAGAATTTTCTAAGTATGGGACGCCTTGACAAGCTTATGGGACTGAATTAAGCTTAAGAATTTTATGGGTTCTTACAAAGGAACATACAATCTACCGTGAAACCTCAACACACCATCTCTCCTTGGGAGAAAACCTCTACCTTTTGGTTCTTAACTGACTCTTTCAGTTTGACCAAACTAGGATCTATGTCTTGCTTCTCCTTCACTTCCAAAACTAAGGAAGATTCGGAACAACTCTAAACCCATACATTACCTTCAGCTGAATCAAATAACCTAATAACCAATCTAGCCAAATGATGAACTTCACAAGTCAATTCTTTCTTATCCTTCTCCACATGAGCCACACTGCCCATAGACAACCTGCTAAGGGCGTCTACCACTACATTGGTCTTGCCCGAATGATAGAACACACTCATATCATAATCTTTTAGCAACTCTAACCATCTTTTATGTCTAAGATTCAACTCCCTCTGAGTAAACATATACTGCAGGCTTCTGTGATTAGTTAACATTTGACATGAACACAATAAAGATAGTGTCTCCAGATTTTCAAAGCAAAAACCACAGCCGCTAATTAAAGATCATGGGTTGGATAATTCTTTTCATACAGTTTCAACTACCTAGAGGCATAGAAACCTTACCTTTCTACATCAACACACATCCCAGGCCAACTCTAGAGGCATCACAATACACCACAAAACCATTCATACCATCGGGAAAAGTTAATACAGGGGCTGAAGTGAGTCGAGTCTTCAACTCCTGAAAACTCTTCTCACAGGAATCTGACCACAGGAACTGAACTTTCTTTTGGGTCAATCGAGTTATGAGAGACGTAATAGAAGAGAAACCTTTGATAAAATAGTGGTAATAACTAGCTAGACCTAAGAAACTCCTAATGTCTAACAGAGAGAAAGGTTTAGGCCAATTTCTTATAGCTTCTGTCTTTTGGGGATCAATTCTAATGCCTTGGACTGAAATAATATAACCCAGAAAAACTACTAACCTTAGCCAAAACTCACATTTGCTGAATTTAGCGAATAATTGATGATCTCTAAGAGTCTGTAGGACAATCCTAAGATTGTCTACATGGTCATCCTCACTATGAGAGTACACAAGAATATCGTCTATGAATACTATGAAAAACATATATACTATTTGAACACTTGATTCATGAGGTCTATGAAAGCTGCAAGAGCATTTGTTAGCTCGAAAGACATGACTAAAAACTCAAAATGACCATAGCTGGTTTGGAAGGCTGTCTTTGAAATATCATACTCTCTTACTTTAAGCTGATGATAGCCGGATCTAAGTTCTATCTTTGAGAAATAAGTTGCACCTTGAAATTGATCAAATAGGTCATCAATTTTAGGAAGAGGGTACTTATTCTTGATTGTGACCTTATTAAGATAGCGATAGTCAATACACATATGCAAAGAACCATCTTTATTTTACATAAACAGGAAGGGTGCACCCTAAGGAGAAACACTGAGCCTTATGAAACCTTTGTCTAAAAGATCTTTGAGTTGCTCTTTCAACTCCTTAAGTTTTGTGGATGCCATACAGTATGGAGGGATAGAAATAGGCTATGTATTAGAAAGAAGGTAAATCCCAAACTCTATCTCTCTATCGAGGGGTACCCCTGGGAGATCTTTTAGAAAAACATCAGGAAACTCATTAACTACGTTGACTGACTTTATAGTTGGAGTCTCAGAATTAGGGTCCTTAACTCAAACTAGATGATTGATGCAACCTTTGAATATCAACTTTTTGGCTTTAAGATAAGATATAAAATGACTCTTGGGAGATGCAAAATTTTTGGACCACTCAAAGACTGGTTCATCTGGTAATTGAAACTTAACCACACGGGTACGACAGTCTATAGATGCATAACAGGAATGAAGCCAATCCATACCCAGAATAAGATCAAAATCAACCATATCTAACTCTATCAAATTAGTGAATATGACATTATGAAGAAAAGTAATAGGACACTTTTCATAAACTTGCTTAGCAATAACTGGCTCACCTACTGGGGTAGAAACTAGGTTGGCTCAGGGATCTTTTTGGGATTTATCTCAAAATTCACAGCAACTAATAGGGTCACATAAGACTAACTTGACCAAGGGTCCAAAACACATAAGCATCAAAGTAAAAGACACGAAGCATACCAGCAACAACATCTTGAGAATCCTTCTATTCCTGATGGGATGGTAAGGCAGAGACTCGATTCTAGCACTGACGCGAGTGGTGCTGGATGAAGCACCCTAAGGAGAGGCTAGACGGGCTAAAGAAGCTGGTGCATTAGTAGCCTGAGTCTGGGGTCTAACATCTCTGTTCCCCTACCTAGCATGCGGACACTCTCTAAGTCTATGACCTAAATTTCCACAACTAAAACAACCCCTCTGTTCAGCTAAACACTCATCGGGATGGGTTCTACCACACATAGCACATGGGGGATAACTGGGTCTGTTACTCACACTGTTCTAGGATCTGGACATAGAAGACTTATTCTCCTACTCCTTCCTGGTTCTGGGTGTGGGAGCACTAGGTGATGAAGGTGCTGGCATAAATGAACGATTCTATAACTACGGACGATTCCCTCCATTGGACTAGTATGACCATACTCATGTTGCTCTAATCTAGCTCTCTTGTTTCCTCTTACTCTATCACTCTCCTTTATATTATTTGCCTCAATCTGCTGAGCATGCATCTCATTATGGAAAGATCCATGTCTCTATTAAGTATAGCACTCCTACACTCCTTAACAACCAATCCAGACACACCGATCACAAACTTACTCATACTCGTTGTAGGGTCAACTATCAAATCAGGAGCATACTTTGATAACTAGTTGAACTTGAGGCAATACTCCTTTACTATCATAGTCCTTGCCTCATGTTCATGAATTCCTCTATTTTATCTTCCCTTATCTCAAGTGGGAAGAACTTATCTAGGAACGCATCCTGAAATACCTACTAAGTCATAGGAGCTGCATTCTACCCTCTACTTTTCTTCCACATCGTAACCCAATCATATGCAACATCTTGCAGCCTATAAGATGCCAATTCTACACTTTCTTCCTCTGAAATATGCATAACTTGGGTGATCTTCTTCACCTTATCAAGATACAACTGTGGGTCCTCACCTGCCTTCGACCCATAGAACTCTGGCAGATTTATCCTCATAAAATTTTGAATCTTGGTTGCAGCTAAATCACCTCCTTTCTGATGTGGAACTGCAGCCTAGTTATTGGCCTGAACATTTACGTGACCGCCTAAGCTAACACCTGAAAAGCTGCCTGGAACTCAACATGCAACACATTCTCATTTAGGGGATCAACAGGCTGAGGTTGCTGGTTATCATTCCTACGGGCATTAGCCTTAACCTAATATTTTCATGATTTCAGCATCAGACTGTGGTCATAACGATGACTTTCCTCCAAACTAACCCTTTTAAAAAAATAACCTAATAAAGGATCAAAAAATACCACAAAAGACAATTATCCTACCAACATAAGAAAATATGTCCCTAATTAACACAGAAGAAACTCGTAATTGGAAATCTGAAAATGCCATGTGCCAAAACATGATACTGGCTAATATCAGTAAATCCCTCAAGAATGTTGCTCACACATAGGGTAATTGAATATACAAGGTCGAAGCAATAACCAAGAAAGCAGACAAAACTTTTACTCAACATGATGGACTTATCTAAGCCTTAGAGCTCTTGCTTAGAACCTTAAACTATATGTCATTCGGGTAGCTCACCATTCCACTTCTTTGACCAACAACAAAAGGAAATGCCTTCTCTAAAAATATATATCCAACATTTAAAATATGGTAGCTTTGAATAAAAAAGAACCCACAACTCACTACCAAAACCAACTTTATTCCCCATTCAGCCACAATAATTCTCGCCATAAAAAATAGCATGTGCTTCTCTCAGTGCGTAATGACAATCAAGAGCTTGACATTGTAAAACAAACATGGAAAGGCAAGATGTTATTACAGATAAAAAGAAGGATAATGAAACCCATAAATAATATAAAAAAGTAGAATCAGTTAAAAATGATACAGATAGAGGAACCATGATGATCTCAGGTAATGTAATCACCTTCACGGATGATGACTTGATAATTTAGGAAACAAATTTCCTTATGAAGACAAGGAATGGAAATCCTTGAATAAATATTGTCGTCTTAATGATAATTCACTCTCTTCAAATTATGGTTTCCCAGATCCAATGATTTCATTCTCTTTGATCAAGTATTCCAAAATTATATGGCCTACACCTCAATGATAACCCAGACTTTGATCCTCATATTTAGGTGATCTTTATCCTATAGAGGGATATTTGAAATGCTATAAGATATTCAAAATGTTGATCAGATTAATTGATAATGATGCTAGCAGGCCACATAATGATAGTTGTAGAGAAGAAGCTAAAATCCATATAGTCCCACAAGTAGGGTACATCAGGTACGCGATTTTCCAGGCCTTGGACAATATATGTACGAAGAGATTTATGTTGAAAGAGATCATCCAAAACAATCCAACTCTTGATAGAGCATGAAATTGTAATGATATTTTCACTAAATAAATCACCCCTATTTAAGTCACCAGGTGAGATCTAGGAAATAACTATACTTTTGGAGTTCACCTACCTAGGCCTCAAGGAGACAAGTCTAAAATAACCAAGCACACCAGGTAGTTTAGAAGAAGAAGTTTGGCAAACTAAAAGACAAATAATGGAGGCTTCATTTGCAAAAAAATGTAAAATTTTCAAGAAATATTCCCCAGAAAAATGATTCAAAGGACTCAGTCCATCTGTTATAGGAGATTGCAGATCACACAAGTATCTATCTCGGCAAAAAAGATGACCTTGAATAGGTATTATCACCTGAGAAAGATCCAAAAGAGGACCCTCTTTTATCCTTGGATGTATGTGAAGAATCAAGTGAAATCTGTGTAGATGATCTCTTCTTGATATCAAGTACAAGAGAGAACGATGTCCACATGCCTATAAAAAGTTGGCTAGTCATATTCTCATGTTTAACACATTAGGGAACTTCTATCCAAAAGGTAGACTACCCTCTAAAGTTGTTCACACAGTATGTGGACCCTTTCAATACATTCACCATCATGGAAAGAATGACTTTCTATGAGCTGTAACTCTTCAAAAAATATGGAAGATCCATTTTGAATGCATTTAGAGTACATCCAAGGTATCCATTCTACCATGCATTCATATCACTAGCCAATTACTTCCCACAAGAGCTCCCATGGTTATTATAGTACTTGTGCCACAAATACCACATTCTCATGGACTTCAAGTATGATGCTTTCAAGCTAGTTTATCGAATCCAACCAACTCTCAAAAGGTTTATACAGTGGTTCAAGCCATAATAATATTGGATTCGATGCTTCTAAGATTTATATGATTTAAGGGTGTTCACAGTATAACATCTAATGTGAATTACAAACCATGATGTCTATGCTCCATTTGAAATTTCACTTTATTAGAAATTTCTGGTATCAATCCTATCGTTGAAAAAAATAAAATAAAGCACATTAATTTATCTTCAAACAAATTAGGTCCATCCTATAAGAAATATGGCTAAAAGAATGAGGAAAGTGGACCTATATTGATTACCATCCGCACTAGGATGAGGTTCGATGAGGAGTAAAAAAATATCAACCTCCATATGAAATCTCAAGGGATGACATCACCAATTCCATAAAATCATATAGGTTAATATTCCAACACATGAATGGGAATACAACCAAGAAAGTTCATCCAACTAGATGGGAATTCACCAGGTCACTAAAAGAGAGCTTGGAAGACAAAGAATGACTCAAAAAGAAACATGATGTCGACTGGTGGATAGAGGATGGATACACGAACTAACCATAAAAAACCTAAAGAACCACATAAAAATATGATGCAAGATGACATGTTCAAGAATTGCCACTCACCAAAAGCTCCAATGAATTACTTGCTAAGGTTTTCCATTGAACTCTCTCAAAAGGGTTTGACTAAAATCTGCTTATCCAGTTGCTTGGTAAACATCTACAAGAATATTACTCACCTACTTGAAAAATGTCTTACAAGATGCTTATCCACCTGCTTGCAAGCTGGCAACAAGATGCTCAATCACCTGCTTACATATGCTGTAACATGCCAACAATATATTTAGTTTTTATTATATCAGTTTCCATCACAAGTTTGTAGAGATAAATTTGAATAAAGAAGGATGTATATATTTATGTGTTCCTATCAAGTATGTGTGGGACAAGATAAGGCTTTACTGTTATTACAATATAGGTGATCTTGGGCATATTTATATGTCCAAATAACTTTATTAACCCATATTTGGACATGTTTTGAGAATAAAAAGTATGCTAAATATATTGAACTATGAGTTAAATTGTGTTTTGTAGCTAACTGATATGATTAGAGATACAGGGTTAATTTTTCATGGATTTAGAAGAAAATGGGATACATATCATGAAAATATGAAAGACCATGTGGATTAAAGGCTAAAACATCTGGAGGATTGATGAGAAGAAAGAAAGAAATTGGAGAAAAATACCAGTAACACAATACGATCTCAACGCATCGCGTCAACTGGTAATAAATTTTCCTTAGCAAAAAATTGAATGCGATGTCAATGCGTCGCATCGATGTGTGATTTTTGTGCCTTATAAGAAATTTTAAGATCAAGTTCCAATACATCGACTCAATGTCAACACATCGCGTTGATGCCTAAAGTTTTGACACCTAGCCAAATTTTGAGGAGCAAGTTCCAATGACACGACATGATGTTAACGCATCGCATCGTGTGGTGAAGAAATTGAATTAGCATGATTTTCAAAGTTGAATTCCCATGTGACAATGCAATGTTGATGTGGGCACATTGGTTTGTTCAATGCGATTAGCGACAGTCGCGTCATAACTGCAGATTTGGTGAAATTTTCTTAAGTATAAAAGGAACATGTGAGCACAACTCCAAGGACTTTTTGGGCAAGCACAGCAGTGGTGAAAAAATGCAAAATCTTTCTTTTAGGGTTCTTAATATTTCTTTTGAACTCCTTTACTTCAAGAATTATTTTTGGGTATGGTTAATTACTTATTTTGGATGTTGAAATCAAACATGAGTGGCTAAACACCCTTATTCTGGGGTTGAGGCCAAGAACATGATTACTCTTTTATATTCTTATTCATAGTTTTTTTTGGATTATCATCTGGGTTGTTTTTTATTTCTCGAGATTACAATTTTGATGAGTGGCCACCATTAGAATAAATCTATATTTCTATGTGCATTTGGGAGGAGAATCCCAAATAAGGGGATAGAACAAAGAAATTAAGGAGCAAGGTTCTTATCCTTTTATAAAATAAGGGGTTTGAATTAGCATCTAGGATAGGGATATATCTAGAAGCCTTGATTGGTTTAATTGTAAGATGATAACTTTATGAATCTATAAGAATTATTGTATCTTTGTGGGAATTATAGCTACAATGTTTAATAGGTAGAAGATTTGAGGTCGGGAGACCCAGATCATGGCATAACCCTTGTGAATCAACAATTCGATAACCAATTAGACTACAATAAGAAAAGAGAATTTCATGATTGTTCAAAATGCCTCAACCCTAGAATCCTCATCATTATTGATTAAAACCGTCGTTTGCTTTGCTCTAGTCACAACTAGTTATTAACTGTTTAATAATTTACATTTTTATTCATAAATTCAACATCATCTTGATACTCTCAAGCACTTAATACCTAATTATCTTAAACTAAAGGTTGATTAAATTTCTTGTTTATTAATCCTCGTGGGAACGATATCTGACTGTCTAAGTGTTGATACTACATGTACAATCACGTACACTTGTATGTGCGTAGGGACACAACAAGTTTTTGGCATCATTGCCGAGGACTAGTATAATTAGTAAATTGCTTAATTTTTGGTTTTTGATAATAAGTTTAAGTCTTAACAACTTGATCTTAGTGGCTGAATTTTTACAGGTTTAGCTGAACATTGGACTGGCTAGGGATAAAGAGTTGGTAGAGCCCTTTGCAGAATCGAAAGTAATTTTTCATCATAAGCGAAGAGCTCAGTATTACATTCAACAGGGACAAATGGCTGAAATACGAGATCCAATTGTTGCTGATCCAAATGTTGGAAATGTTCCAGCTCCTGTTATTCCAACTGTTCCTATTCAACCAGCCGCAAGATCTGTTCATAAGGTGGCAATCCCACTTATGAATCATGTAACTAATAATATTTGGAATCTTGAACTAGGAGGTCGGTGGCAACTGAAACAAAATATGGTGAAATTATTAATTCTATGGGGCACTTTCAAAAATTCTCACATCAGGATCCGCAGCAGCACATACAGACCTTCCTGGAAATAATTAATACATACATTTTTAAAGATGTGACTGCTGATTATGTCAGATTGACACTCTTCTCTTTTTCTCTAAATGGGGAAGCAAAGAGGTAGTTATATGCTGAACCACCATACTCCATTACTTCATGGGAAGATTGTGCTCGAAAGTTCCTTATTCCATTCTTTCCAACTCAGAAGACTACACGATTGAGGAGTGAGATCTTGAGTTTCAGACAGAAAGATAGAGAAAATCTATACCAAGCTTGGGAAAGATTTAAAGGCATGCTAAAAAATTATCCTCATCACTATCAATCGAATGATGTCTTGGTGCACACATTTATAGAAGGCCTTGAGTCTAATATGAAGATTCTCTTGGATTTAGTAGCAGGAGGCCAAGCTTTGGAGAAAACTTATGAAGAAATGTACATATTGCTGAATCAAATTGCATATGTGAATGTTGATTGGTATGCAAACTCTAGGAGCACTCTAAAGAAGGTTGCAGGGGTATTGGAGGTAGATCAATTTACTATATTATAGGCATAGATTGCAACAATGCCAATCATATGACAACTCAGCTGAACAAGTTAAAGTTTGGTGTGACACAACTAGTAGCCATAGCAAATGTAGGTCAACAAGTATATTCGTGGTGTGAAGTTTGCGAAAGTGGTGAGCATAAAGCAGATGAATGTTTTGTTAATCCAGATTCAGTCAACTACGTGGGGAATGCAAATCGCCAGTGTCAATAAAATATTAGTAACAAGTATAATCCAAATTGGAGGAACCACCCTAGTTTCTCATGGGGTGGAAATTAGGCACATAATGCAAATCAATATAAGGGACCAGTGCAATCAAATCCACAGCCAGCTCAAAATAATCAGGCTATTGCTCAAAATAACAATGTGGAGGAGTTAATTAATCAGTTCATGGCTCAACAAACACAATTTGTGGTAGATATAAAGACTCAATAGGCACAGTTTGCAGTTGAGTTAAAGAGTCAACAATTGCTTACAAGAAATCTAGAGTTACAGTTGGGTCAAATTGCAGGATCGCAGAATACAAGGACACAAACACTGAGGTATATTTGAAATAGGTAAATACAGTTATAATAAGAAGTGGGCTACAAAATAAGGAGACGGTTCAGGAGTAGGATAATTCCACAGTTATGGATGACACTTTGATAGATAAGGTAGAGTTGGAGTTCACTGAAAAAGAGGCAAGTGATGAAATTCATGTGGAGAAGAAAACTATCACCTTACCCTTTCCTTAAAGGGCAAGGAAGCATCAAGAGGAAGCCAGTTATAAGAAATTTCTAGATCTTCTAAAGCAGGTTCAAGTAAACTTTCCTCTTGTTGACATTCTGTAGAGTGTGACAAAATATACGAAATACTTGAAGTATATTATTGCCAATATGAATAGGTTGACCAAATATGCTATAGTTGCCCTTACTCAAGAGTGCACGTCTAAAATTCAAAATAAACTGCCCATGAAGTTGAAAGATCAAGGCAGTTTCACCTTGTAGATTACCATTGGACAGACTATTTGTGCACGTGGATTGTGTGACTTGGGTGCTAGTATAAATATCATGCCCACATCATGGTACTGAAAGATGGGTGTAGGGAGTCCTAAACCCATGACTATTGTGTTACAATTAGCGGATAGGTCCCTTATTAGGCCAGATGGCATGATTGAACATGTGTTAGTGCAAGTGGGATCTTTGATTTTCTCGATATATTTTGTGGTTCTTGATTTTGAGGCTGATTCTGTCGTTCTATTTATTTTGGGATGACCCTTCTTAGCAACAGGATAGTTATTCATTAATGTAGCAACTAGAAAAATGACAATGTGAGTACATGATAAAGTGGAAGTTTTTGATATGTATAAGGCATTAAAACTACCGACAATATATGAGGAGTTGTCTTCTATATCAATTATTGATCTTGTTCTAGATTGGCAGTTGCTATTGTCTAATGATCCATTAGAGTGAGCTTTGATGGGTCATTATCTGTATGGTGATGTGGAAACATTGGAATTGGTCTAGGTTATGAAATTGGTAGTGGTTGAGATGAAGAAAGTGTCGTTTGAGCCTTTGAATAGTCCAATATGCCCCCCACCCAGGCCTTCAATTGAAGAAGCTCCTAACTTAGAGCTTAAAGTTCTTCCTCCTTATTTATAATATGTTTTTCTTGGTGATCAAGATACTTTTCTTGTTATTTTATTTGCAGGATTATCAGATGTACAGGTAAAGAAAGCTATAAAAGTTCTAAAGAGGAGAAGGAAGATGATTGGTTGGCAGATATTCGATATTATAGGAATCAATCTAGTATTTTTCATGCACAACATCTACATATAAAAAGGGTTACAGACCTAGAGTGTAGAAACAATGAAGGTTGAATCTTGTAATGAAGGAGGTGGTCAAAAAAATGTGATCAAATGGTTAGATAGTGGTATTTTCTATTTAATTTTAGACAACAAATGGGTTAGTCTGGTTCACTATATACAAAAGAAGGAAGGAATGACTATAGTGACCAATAATGATAATGAGTTGATTCCCAAAAATACGATGACCGGTTGGAGGATCTGTATTGATTATAGGATGTTAAGTGAAGCAACTCGTAAAGATCACTATCCACTTCCCTTCATTGACCAAATATTAGATAGATTGGCGGGGGCAAGAGTATTATTGTTTTCTGGATGTGTATTCTGGCTATAATCAGATAAGCATAGCACCAAAAGACAAAGAAAAGTCTACTTTCACTTGTCCATATGGTACATATGCATTCAGGCGTATGCCTTTCTATTTATGCAATACACCTGGTATATTTAGAAAAGTATGATGGCAATATTCTCAGACATGGTGGAAGAATTTGTGGAGGTATTCATGGATTATTTCTCTGTGTATGGTAATTCTTTTGAAAAGTACTTGTAAAATCTTAACAGAGTCCTAGCGCGATGTGAGAGAACAAACTTGGTGCTGAATTGGGAGAAGTGCCACTTTATTATTAAGGAAGGAATTATCCTAGGCCATAAACTATCATACAAAGGACATGAAGTGGACAAGGCAAAGTTTGAAGTGATTAAAAAATTGCCTTATCTAGTGACAGTAAAAGGAGTGCAGAGCTTTCTGAGACATACAGGGTTCTGAAGATGATTCATTCAAACTTTCTCAAAGATTGCAACCCCCCGTGCATATTGTTAGAAAAAGAAGCCAAGTTTGAGTTTGGGATAGATTGCCATTAAGCTTTTGAAAAGCTTTAGAAGAAGTTGACTGAAGCACCTATTCTGATCGCACCATATTGGGAGTTACCTTTTGAGTTGATGTCTGATGCTAGTGACATTGTTGTGGGAGCAGTTTTAGATCAAAGAAGAGATAAAGTATTTTGCTCTATCTACTATGCTAGCATAGTGTTAAATGATGGTCAAGTTAACTACATGGTTATATAGAAAGAAATGTTTTTGATTTTGAGGTGCGAGATAGAAAGGGAGCTGAAAATCAAGTTGTTGATCATTTTTCACGGATAGAAAATCAAGACCATACTGTGGATAACTTCCTGATTATTAAGAAAGAATTTCCTGATGAGAAGTTGTTGTCGTTAGATGCAGTTGATTTCCTATGGTACGTTGATATTGTGAACTTGATAGCTTATGAGGTGTACCCTTCTGAGTCCACCACACAACAAAGGAAAAAATTACTCTATGATCCTCGTGCCTACATTTGGGATGAACTGTACCTTTTTAAGTAGGGTCCAAATGGAGCTATTCATAGCTGTATCCCAGAGGATGAATTTTCAAAGGTGTTACAAGATTGCAATTCATCTTCATATGGTGGAGATCATGGTGGTGAGAGGACTACAAGAAAAGTACTGCAATTAGATTTTTTTTGTCCTACTCTATTTAGAGATGCAGTGGCTTTTGTAAAGAATTATGATCAATGTCAAAGGTTGGGTACCATATCTAGGCGTCATGAGATGCCCCTCAATAATATTTTAGAAGTCGAAGTCTTTGATGTTTGGGGGATCGATTTCATTGGTCCATTCCTACCTTTAAAAGGTAATCTGTACATTTTAGTAGAGTTTGACTATGTCACTAAATGGGTGGAAGCTATGCCAAGTCCGACAACTGATGCAAGAGTGGTGCTGAAATTTGTGAAGAGGAACATATTTTCCAGATTTGGTACACCAAGAGCAATCATTAGTGACAGAGCTATACACTTTATTAACACCTAGTTCAAAAATCTTTTTGTTAATTATGGTGTCAGGTACAAGGTTTGCACTGCATATTATCCCTAAACTAGTGGACAGGTTGAGATATCAAATCTGGAGATTAAGCTGATACTTCAGAAAATGGTAAATAGGCAGAGAAAAGATTGGGCGGAGAATCTAGATGATACGAGTACAATTGTATAGATGGAATTATGAGGGTGTATGTTAGACTCGAGACTTGGTGTGTACAAATAAAGTGGAAAGGAGCACCTAAATGGACACCAAAACCGTCCATACATAGCACTCCAAGGGCACTTATTAAAGCATTTGACTAAGGGGTCATTTTGGATATTTCATACTTTATTTTGTAACCTACTATAAATGGAATAATGTAGGGTTTTAGTGATTAGTTTTTGTTGAATATTGAAGGTATAACACTTGAAACTCTCTCTCTTGTGAGAAAGGCCCCTATGGCCGAAACTTGTAACTAGGGAAATCAACATTGAGTGTGGATTCACTCGTGTTGGACTCTTGCTTGGAAACGTTGGATGCTTGGGAGATCGAGGTCACTCTTGGGCGAACATAAGAGTTAGGTATTTGTTGCGTGTCATGTTAAAGGTCCAAGAGTGGAATAGGGTTTTGTTTTTTTAAGATTATACCTTCAATTTGTCTAGCTAGTTATCCTTTTGCCTTCTTGTAATCTTGTTTAGTGTTTTTGTTGTAATCTTGTGCTCATGTTGTTATTTTTAAATCCAAATCTTGTGTCTTCTTGTTCATCATCTTATGTTGTTAGTATAGTTCATTTTCCACTGATTTGATGTAATGAATACCTTGTTATCTTCTTTTTATGGTGTTCTTGGGTAGCCGAGACTTGTCTCCAAAAGGGTTCACGGATTACTTCTATTTTGTGGACTATTTTTGGACTGATTTCATGTTTCCGTTGTCATTCCTATATCATTTGGTATCAAAGAATGGCTTGATCTTATTCCCACAAGATCAATCTTGGGCTTGTTAGTTGAAAAATAAAATAAAAATTGTCAAAAAAAAAGTTGAAATCTGAAAATTCCAGAAAAATAGTAATCTGTCCATTTTGTGTTCTTGGCCGAAAATTGTGTTCTTGTTGTGTATTGGCCAATATTTTTACTTTTCATTGTTGTATCTAAGTGTTAGTTTTGTTTCTCACTAACACGTTGAGTCTATATCTTAGATTTGAGCTTGAAATATTGATGTTGTAAATGTGAACAAAGTGTGGCCAGTTGTTGTTGGTATTGTTGTTATGGGTTTGAGACTTGAACGTGTGATGTGTTGTTGGTTCAAGTTTTGAACGTGTATTGTAGAGATTGTGTTGTGGAATTTAAGCTTGGGATGTTGTTGTTGTTGTTTGGGAGGTCCAACTTGAACCTTAGAACTTCAAGACAAAAAGTTTGTGTTCTTGATGTTCTTCACCATCTCCATATATTGTTAAAAAAAAGTGGTTGTTGATCTTAGAAGTTGAATAAAAAGAGTGTGTATGGTGTTAGTCTTGCAAGACATAGATCCAAGTTTCAAGGTGTAGTACTTGTGACTCAAAGTCTTTTCCTACACACAAAAGACTTTACATCACTTCTCAACCACTTTCCCATGAAACAAGGGTTCATACTTTAAGGAAAAGTACCACAAATGTCAAGTCTTGAAATTTAAAACATGAAAAAAAGTCTCCAAGACTTATTTTTCCCTCCTTAAAACAAATTTCACCAATCCAAATTAAAGTTGGTCAAGATTTGGACTTTGGAAAATAAAAATTGTTGAAACCGCAATTAATACATGGATGCCATGTCATCAAGTTACTGTCCACACATCAAATTTTGGCACAAATTTCAGATTTTCTTAGTTTTCTTTTATTATTCCGTAGTTTTGTTTGTTGGTTCCAATACTAATTGGCAAACTAGTACTCATCTACTAGATTGTTAGTTAGTCTTTGTGTTCGTTCATTCGTGTTTAGCGTTTGTTGTGTGCTTTTTTTTCTCTTTTGTGAATTCATTGTGTCTTGTTGGTTCAAGTCCATAAATAATTTTTCTTTTGAGTCAACTCAAAACAAAAATCTATTTTGGGCAAGAGTATAACCCTCAATCACTCGCGTAGTACAAGCTGACTTTCAACACTTGTGAAGTTGTGCGAGGTAAAAATTGAGAGTGAGAGTGTGGTGAGGCATTTTTGAGCTAACAAGTTTGTATGTTGTTTGTTGTTATCCTTTGATTTAGGTACCATGGCTGCCACTAATCTCGATGCCATATTTGATTGCATCAATGATGATATTGAAGAAATGAAATGGCATGTGGAAAGGCAATGCCAATTGTTACCTAAGATTATCCCATATAATCCAACTTCCCTTTTCCAAACACCTTGTGCCGAGAGCTTTCCGAAGGAAGAGGTGGGATTCCCCAACTCACACCAAGGTAAAGAGGATATTGAAACATCTTTGGTACTTGATTGTGAACTTATAGAGAGTGAAACACTTGCCAGTTCCAAATCTGTCCGTGAGATAGATCATGCTTTCTTTAGGTTTAATGTTTTGTTTGAAGATGATATAAACATTCCTAATGAACCTAGAGGTGAAAATGATGGTATAGCTTGCCTTGAAGGCTATAGCCGATATGCTAACACACTATGGTGTGACAACATTCCTCCTAAAGATGGAAATCTCTTCTTGGAAGATGATAGTACTCATATGGGCAAGGAATGTGAAGTCTCATAAGTGAGTACGCTTGGTGTTCATGATGATCAATTTACTCTTAAATGTAGTTCACTACTTGGGCATGTGAATGAAGTGATTAAAAATTCACAAGATAGTGATGGGGTCTATAGAATTGATCTTGATAATGCACATGACTCTTTGAACATCTTTTGTGGTAAAAACATTGCGATTAGTTTTGTTCATAGAGATCATGTGTATGAAAATGTTTTTGTGTGTGAATGTAGGAGTGACATTCTAGGGGAAGGAAGGGCTAGCCTCGGCTTAAGCCATTGGCTAATTCTTCCATTTGATCCCGGTACCATCTTAGGGTGGGAAAGGATAACTCTTGGCCTATTTTTATTTTGTTTTGGTATTTATCCAAGCCACTTCCTTTGTCATGTTTGTACTAAGATTTTCATGTTTAATACAATGGACCCATGGATATACTTTAAATTTATTCCCTCTTGGCATGGCATAATAATGTGTTTATGTTTGCTAACCCTAGCCACATGTCATGAGGATGTGTGCTTGTTTGTCTTCTCATGATTTTATAAGGTACGGATTTGAGGTCGTATCCTTTTCAAGAAGGGGAGGATGATATGAGTATGATCACTTAGATGGACTTATGAGGGCGTATGTTAGATCTAAGACTTGGTGTGTGTAAATGAAGTATAAATGAGCACCTAAATGGACACCAAAACCGTCCATACGCACTCCAAGGGAGCCTATTAAAGCATTTGACTAAGGGGTCATTTTGGACATTTCACACTTTTTTTTGTAACCTACTATAAATAGAATAATGTAGGGTTTTAGTCATTAGTTTTTTTTGAATATTGAATTTGTAACACTTGAAACTCTCTCTCTTGTGAGAAAGGCCCCCATGGCTAAAACTTGTAACTAGGGAAATCAACATTGAGTGTGAATTCACTCGTGTTGGACTCAAGCTTGGAAATGTTGGATGCTTGGGAGATCGAGGTCACTCTTGTGCTAACATAAGAGTTAAGTATTTGTTGTGTGTGATGTTAAAGGTCCAAGAGTGAAATAGGCTTTTCGGTTTTTAAGATTATACCTTCAATTTGTCTAGCTATTTATAATTTTACCTTCTTGTAATCTTGATTAGTGTTTATGTTGTAATCTTGTGTTCTTGTTGTTATGTTTAAATTCGAATCTTGTGTTTTCTTGTTCATCAAATTATGTTGTTAATCTAGTTTATTGTCCGCTGATTTGGTGTAATAAATACCCTGTTATCTTCTTGTTATGGTGTTTTTGGGATACCAAGACTTGTCTCCAAAAGGGTTCACGGATCTCTTCTATTTTTTGGACTATTTTTGGACTGATTTTGTGTTTTTGTTTTCATTCCTATATCACTAGATGATGCACTTTGGGATTATAAAAACTTACAAGACGCCCATTAAGACATCTCTATATCACTTGGTGTATGGTAAAGCGTGTCATCCTTCTGTGAAGTTGGAACACCAAGCATATAGGGCGATGAAGAAGCTGAACTTTGAGATGAGTGCCGCGGGGGAGAAAAGGTTATTATAGCTGAACGATCTTGAGGAGTTTAGACTTTATGCTTAAGAAAATGCCAAAGTATACAATGAGAAGACTAAAAGATGGCATGATAAGCAAATTCAAGAAAGAGTATTTGAACCTAGACAACTTGTTTTGTTGTTCAATTCATGGCTTAAGTTGTTTCCAGTTAAATTGCGGTCGAAATAATCTGGACCTTTTGAGGTGGTGTGTATGACACCTCATGGAGCTGTAGAGTTGTGGAATAAAGAGAAGACAGAGAAGTTCCTTGTGAATGGATAGCGTGTAAAGAATTATTGGGCGGATCATCCAGATAAAGATAATGAATCTATCACTTTTACTGATAAGTGATGCTGAGCTAAGTTGTCCCACGATGTAAAATAAGGCGCTATGTGGGAGGCAACCCACAAGTGTAATATAATAGGTAGTTTAAATTTTTAGTGGATGAAGAACAAAAAGAAAAATACAAAAAAAGATGAGTCGTGCCATGACAAAAAATAAAGCGCTATATGGAAGGCAACCCACAAATGTAATGTAATAGGTAGTTTAAAATTTTAGTGGATTAAGAACAAATGAAAAAATACAAAAAAATGAGTCATCCCATGATAAATATAAGGCACTTGGTGGGAGGCAACCCACTTTTGCTTACATAATTTTGTTGTTTTTAATTGATGTGCAGGAATGAGAAATTAGGTAGAGATAAAGAAGATGGTGAACATGGGCCATTGAGTAAGTAAAATAGATAATTTCTTGTGAAAAAGGTAAGGAGTAAGAATACATGCTCAAAAATCTGAGAAATTTTGCCGTGGAAAAATTTTCGGATGTAATTTCCAGAGGATCATGCGATCTTGGTGCGTCACCTCGATGGGCATAAATTCCACACTTACAAAAATTTTCAAGGCTATTCCTAGAGAATCAACGCGAACTTGACGCGTCGCATTGATTATTCAATACGATATACAATGTGTTGCGTCGATCCTCATACTACATAACATCTATAAATACCACACTTAAACATTTTCACTACCCTCACTTAACCCTAGCTGTGTGCCTCTCCTTTTTTCCTAAACCCTAAGTCGATCCTTAGTCAAAAGTTGTCAAAATTTTTCACAAGGTCTCAACTTCAACCTCTTTTCTCAACCAAGACAAGGTAAATTCTCATGATACTTTGACTTTAAATTCTAAGAATCAAATGTTCTTATATTGCTATAACTTGTGTGATTGTAAATGTAGTTGATTTGAAATTTCAATTCCAAGGGTTTTCGTTTCACTAAATTGAATTTACTTTGAATAGTAGTTGTTAAAATTGTTTGGGAATGTTAGGAGGTGATGGTGATGATAGGCTATTGATTGGTTTAATGCTGTTCATGTGTTCATATGGGTAAATAATTATTTAATTGATGTTTTTTGTTGATTCACTGTCAATAAATTGAGATTTATTGATTCACTACATGATAAAAATTAAGTGTGGGGTTGAGTAAGGTAGTTTCTGTTTAAATGAACTAAAAGTGGTCATAATGATAGAATTTTCTTTGTCATTTCCTTAAGATTAATCAATGTTAAAAAAGTAATGTTAGATAACTGACCATGGACTTATGAAATAGAAATGGGAAGTCTTAGTACCCAAGTGCATTGTGATTTTTGTAGCAGCTTATGCTAGCAACTAAGTGTGGGGTAATATTCACATTTAGTGGTAACTAGTGTCGAAGGTGCTTGGTTATATATTTTTGTGGGTTGTGCTGCTGAACAGGTAACATAGCTGGCAAGGGAAAGATCACTGCAGGGATATTAGGGTCTGCAAACAAGAGGAGTAGACAAGCTGATAGAGTACCATCAGCTCCTTAAGTTCCCCGGGGGCATCGCAGGTTCGGAACAAAAGCTGTGGCTGAAGCGGGTAAAAAGTGGTACTCGCAGCACAAGAAATCCAAATATTCAGCTGATCAGTTCATCAATCGAAGGACTTTGTTGAAGGAGTATCCTTCGATAGTGATGAAGATTGAGGCTTAACGTATGGGGTTTCTTTTTGAGCATCCAGGAGAGTGCAATTTGAGCTTGATAAGAGAGTTTAATGCAAACTGGAACCCGAGAGAGTGTGACGTTGAGGTGCGTGGTCAGAAGATCACTTTCATGGCAGACATTGTTAATGAGTTTTTAAGTGTAACTGCACCCTATGTTTGTCCTGACCTACTAAAGATGATGATAATTGAGCCCCCATATCAGGAAATATGTCATCTCCTGTGCGGCGCTAGATCTACGGCGAGGTGGATTTGCCACAAAGAGCTGGTATGCATGTTTTGATTCTATTTGCTCATTTTAATAGGGAGGCATATCTATGGGCATGAATTATCTATGCTTGCCTAGTTCATGGAAAACATATGACGAAGGTGACCCGTGATCGGGTATGTTTGATTTATACCCTGATGAGAGATGATGTAGATGTGAATGTTGGTGCTATTATTTTCTTGGTGATGAGAAAAGCCCAATTATTGGGAGGTAGGAGATATGGATTTGGTGGATTGCTGACTAAATATTTGAGGCAACAGGGGGTGCCAGAAGAAGATGTAGATTATCTACCGCCTGTCGGTGACAGACCATTGACATTTTTCGCATAAAAGGGCCAGCTCCTCATGGGACAAATTTGACTATGCTCGAGCATCAAACTTAGAATGATGAGATTATGGCCCGAATGTTTGGGTTTACCAAGTTGCTATTGAGGGCATTTAGGCGGGCAGTCACCCAACGGGAAGTCCGCAATGTAGAGTTAGATTATCCGATATGGTGTTATGCCAAGACCATGTTGCGGATAGGTGATAAGTTCGATGATCCGGTGGATGATGATGTCCCGACAGATGAGGAGAGGCAAATGGCATACTCTGATGATGAGTTTGATAAAGAAGAGTAGTCTAATGATGATGTTGGTGGTGGCAATGATGCTGAAGTTGATGATGCGCTTGCCATGGTGACGTTTGACTGAGCAGGGAGTATTAAGCCACCATGTCCTTTTTCCTAGAACTGGGAAAGTGCTAAGCTTAAGTGTGGGGTGGTCGGTTTTCATCTTCTTCATCTCTTTTATTTAACTATGTTGTGTTGGCCTAGTTGGATAAACAAACAATTTTTATTTGTTTTGTGTTTTTGGATGTTTGTAAGTTGACAAGTGTTGCCTTTTTTGGCAAGAATTATTTTTGTTGGTTTATTTTTGGCAAGAATTATTTGGTGCAATTTCAGATTACAGATATTTTATTTTTACCCTTTGTGGTACAATTTTGGATTACAGTAATTATGTGTGCCCTCTTTGGCAAATTTTGTTATGCAATCATTAATTGAGGTACCTTCCCCTGTGATTGATGGATGACGACCGTCTTAAGGGGAATGTGTCGTTAGAAGCTGAGAAAGTAGTAAGATCCCGATTGCAACCCTTGAGAAATGTTAGTGTTGGGAAAATTTTTTTGTTTTTAAATGTGAAATCTCAATAGGTGTAGTTGATTTGATTGGATTAATATTGAATTTGATAAAGTACAAAAATTGGAGACCTTAAGGATCTGATTTGATTCTTAACATACACCGAGTGTGTGAGAAATTATTTATTTTCTGCATGTATGGGGAGGACTAGAACTTGCCCAGTGTGTTTACAAAGCGAAATAAAGGGTGTTGGGAGTAGGAAGTAATTTAGGCAATTTTTTGTTAACCAAATTTTAAGGACTATATTTGCCTACCCTTATACATATTTATAGACTACCTCATTGAGCCTATAGCCTGATTTCTTTGGTAGCCTCGTATGTAGCCGAATCCTTTTATTTGATCCATATTTCCGAAGCACTTTGATAAGACTTTAATTTGATCCATATTTCCTAAGCACTTTAATAATGAAATAAGGGGGAATTTGAAGTACAAAGAATAGAAAAGGGTGAAAGAGAAGCTCTAAGAGAAGTTATTAGCGCACTTAAAGTCGTAGGTTAGGAGTTAGAAAAGAATTTGTGATGAAAATTTGAGTTATTATTACCCGGTTATTGTGTTACAATAAACCTGTTTTGGCCCTGGTCCATTAAGGACTGTGCACCTTAATTAAGACAGTTTGCTTAGATGGAGGGTGGCTATTATAGGGGTGCGTAACGAGAATTCGGATGTGAAGAAAAGCTTAAATATAAAACAAAATACTCCTGCCAAAGTGATGTTAATATGCTTTGAAAGATCTGGGTGAAATAATGGATGTGTAAAGATAATGAGGTGGAAAATGTGGTTGACTAAATGTGATTTTAATTAAAGGTAGTTATGTATTAAAGTTCTTAAGGGAGATTAGTCATTATTTCCAAAATAGTTCCTACCCGTCTCTCAGCCTGCATTACAACCATAAAAAGACCTATTTGATCCTACGTTACAACATCTGACTATTAGTATAGTAATACACTAAGGAAAATCCTATGGTTCATCTTCTATTATGTATGTATTCTTTGTTGAGAGCGAGTGATTGAATTTTAATATTTCCCTCATGATTAATTTTGTTAAATTGTGAGTGATATGGGGAAACTTTCTTGTTATGAGGGTGCATGCGGATGAAAGTTTGAATTACTTATGGAATTCTTGATTTTGTGCTTGTATTAAGTTTACCAACAAATTGAATGACACTGTCAGGACAATGAAGTGTGAAATAAAGGTGCATTTGCCCAACACTAGCATGATTCTTAGGTTGTGATTAAAAAGTTTGATGTCTGTGTTGCTTGAAGTTGTTCGAGGATGAACAAGGTTTCAAGTTTGGGGTGGTGATCTTGGGCATATTTATATGTCCAAACACCTCTATTAACCCATATTTGGACTTGTTTTGAGAATAAAAAGTGTGCAAAATATATTGAACTATGAGTTAAATTATGTTTCATGGCTAACCAATGTGATTAGAGATACAGGGTTAATTTTTCATGGATTTAGAAGAAAATGGGATATATATCATGAAAAGGAGAAAGAACATGTAGATTGAACGCTAAAAAATCTAGAGGATTGATGAGAAGAAAGAAAGTAGCTGGAGAAAAATATGAGTGACACGACGCGATCTCAACGCGTCGGATCAACTGGTAATATATTGTGCCTTAGCAAAAAATTAAAGAAAACTTCCAGTGCAACAATGAGATGTCAATGCGTCGCATCAATATATGATTTTTGTGCCTTAGAAGAAATTTCAAGATCAAGTTCCAGTGCATCGGTGCGATCTTAATGTATTGCATTGATGTCTAAAGTTTTAACACTTAGCCAAATTTTGAGGAGCAAGTTCCAGTGACACGACACGATGTCAATGCTTCGTGTCATGTGGTGAAGAAATTGACTTAGCTTGATTTTCAAAGATGAATCCAGTGTGACAACGCTATATTGACGCGATGCGTTGGTTGGTTCAATGCGACCAGCGACGCATCGCGTTATGACTGCAGATCTGGTGAAATTTTCTTAAGTATAAATGGAACACGTGAGCACAATTCCAAAGACTTTTTGGGCAAGCATAGCATCGGCGAAAAAACGCAAAATTCTTTCTTTTAGGGTTCTTAATATTTCTTTTGAACTTCTTTACTTCAGAAATTATTTTTGGATATTGTTAATTACTTATTTTGGATATTGAATTCAAACATGAGTGGCTAAACACCCTTATTCTGGGGTTGAGGCCAAGAACATGATTACTCTTTTATATTCTTATTCATAGTTTCTTTTTGGATTATCATCTGGGTTGTTCTTCATTTCTTAAGCTTACTATTTTGATGGGTGGCAACTATTAAAATAAATCTATATTTCTATGTGCATCAGGGAGGAGAATCGTAGGATAGAACGAAGAAATGAAGGAGCAAAGTTCTTATCCTTTTATAAAATAAGGGGTTAGAATTAACATCTAGGATAGGGATATACCTAGAAGCCTTTCTTGGTTCAATTGCAAAAAGATAGCTTTATGAATCTAGAAGAATTGTTGTATCTCTGTGGGAGTTGTAGCTACAATGTTCAATAGGTAGAAGATTTGAGTCGGGAGACCCACATCATGGCATAACCCTTGCGAATCAACAACCCGATAACCAATTAAACTATGATAAGAATAGAGAATTGTATGATTGTTTGAAATGCCTCAACCTTGGAATCTTCATCATTATTGATTACAACCGTTGATTTCTTTTCTCTAGTCACCACTAGTTATTAACTATTTAATAAATTACATTTTTATTCATAAATTCAACATTATCTTGATACTCTCAAGCAATTAATACCTAATTGTCTTAAACTAAAGGTTGATTAAATTTCTAGTCTATTAGTCCTCATGGAAACAATATCTGACTGTCTACATCTTGATACTACTTGTACGATCACGTACACTTGCATGTGCATAGGGATGCAAACTAGGCCATGTAGGATGTATTAGGCTTCCTTCTCCAATTAAATGAAGCATAGGTCTTTAGATGGGGATATTCACATTATCCACTGAAAACCTCTCTTATAAATTTTCATATTATCAACAAAATATTTGTTGGCAAAGTACTCTCTCTTGCTCTTCATTTGTGAAGGGATGAGTGCTTTGATCCGCTAGTTCGGAGTAGTAAGGTAAAAAAATAAGAAAAGTGTCCTTGTTGTTATTTCAATATGGATTTCTAATTTATTTCCATTATTATGAGATGAAATTGGCTTAGTCCATGCAATAATTTTCTAATTTCATCTTACTTTACATAAACATGCAAACCAAATATGGGTACACTTTTGAGTATGGACTATTAAGGGAACTAAAAGCCAGGGGTGAGCTACAAAAAGCCCATGTATGTCATATACGATAAAAAATTTCTACCAAAATACTAAGTATTTGTTATGTGTCAAGATTGGTAAGCCATCTCATAGAGGATTGAGAAGTCATCAACTTTCTAGTTTGTCAATCAAAAATAGCTATAGGATCCTCTTAAAAATTAAATTTATGATCCAGCATAATCAAATACAACTAGATCAATGACATGAGAACTATTCAAATGATACCTCTTCAAAAATAAAAAATAAAAATTGAGAAACATAACTGAAAGGTTAGGAGTCATCACCGAATCATAGGCCACCTCCTCAACTCCTCAAAGGATCTCAAAAAGGACAAAAAATTACCTAAGCTTGCCATTCTTCCCAAACCTCATCACCTTCATGGGTGATATCTCTAATAAAACATTCTCACCCTATATGAACTCCAAATCACAAACTATTTATTATCTATAACTCTTTTTTCTTACTTTAAATCAGCATTACTCAATCTATAGACTCTATCAATAAATCCGTGTCTTATGGCATAACCTTGATAGAGTCAAATCAATGGACTAAGGATCTATGCATCCTTTTGTAAAATGCCTCAAACGATAATATCTGAATATTGGAACAATAGTTATTGTTTTAGGCTAACTCAACTAAGGTTGGGTCTGGAGTTAGGGTTGGGGATTAGATCAGGCTTATGGGTGAGGTAGGCTAAGTGAAAAGGGTTTACATGTATAAGCAATGCTAACTGACCGACTAATGTGAACGTGAGAGTGAAAACATGCATACATAATAACTGGAAACATAAATACGTAATAGTGGATCTGTACGCTAATACATGATTTACTGATTTCTGACATGACTGAAACTATGGTTCTTTCAACATGGGTGACTGTGTCTGAAAGTCCTGGGTCTGATGAAACTATCTGAGTTTCGTACTATAACTGAATTTGACTGTATCTGGCAGTCCTGGTATACTAATATCTGAAGAAATGAGTTCTTTTACTGAGACTGAGCCTGAAACTATGGGAGGTAGTTGTTTAACCGATATGCCCTAATAATGCATATAGCTAAGTTAGGGTCCAATCTTAGCCCCAACCGGAGGGGTGTCAATACCGCGCCACTGGTAAGGACAGTTGTGAGTAACCCTCATCTGGCAGGTACTCAAATAAGAATGGTAGGAACCCTAAACTGACAAGTTAAGGCACCTTATCAACCATAGTCTGATAGGTTAAGATGTCTCAACCTATGCTGGCTACGTAGTTCTGGAACACAAGGATGACTGCTAAGAATCACACCCTAAATTGGCAGGTGAGTTCCCATCCTTGGGTTCACTCGGTGCTAACTTATACTCCCATCTGAAGAAACTGAACATGATTTAACTGACTGACTGACTGAGTTCTATAGATCATGGCTTACTGAGATTATTGGGATAACGTGACTTGGCTCTAGGCACAAAACTATATTGTTTGGGTACGAATGCCCCCAAAACTCGATAAAAGGAAACTGACACACATGACATGTCTTGATCACAAGATTGGAGTTCACAATTCATAATATCATAAGTAGGAGATAATATACCACATATAGTTTTCAATATCTTGTGCATGTTAGGGAGTGCATGGGATATATATCATGTACATATTGTGTCACTTCTTTATCATAAATGCTTTATACCACAACAATAGCAACCAAACAATGGCATAGAATTCATATTGAATTATATAATTAACATGGACTTGTCATGTAGCTAATATGGGACCATGTAAACATGAAATTTCTAGCATTCTAAGTATTTTATAAAACACCTTGCATGCATTCTTTAAGGCATAGGTGCGTTCATGAATTCCACCATATTAAACTATCCAAATTCATGGGTTCTAACTACATGATCATAACCTTCATGAAAATTCATTAAATTACTACTCTATAACACAAACAAAACCACCAAGATGAATACAATCATATCACCACAAAAAATTTATGATTTGGTATTTAAAGATTGATTCTTGAACTCCAAGGATGAAAGAAATTCGTGGATGAACACTACGCATACCTGACATGAGGTTCTTGACATTTTTAAACTTGAAGGGTTTGAAATCCATTGAATCTTGAAGAGGATTGGGTCTTGTGTTTGGAGATTAAATTCAGAGAGAAACCTTAGTTTTTGTTTGTGGAATAACAATGAGTAAAATGGCTGAATTCGGACTCATCTAGGTATATAGGCAAGTAAGTGAACAAAATACCCCTATTAAAATGACTTAGAAATAAACTAAACGTGGTATGTGATGATCTGAATGATGGTCCATCAGACACTTGATGGTCCATCACTTAGCCCATCATACGTGGACCAGAAATAAGGTTCACTGGATAAGAGTTAACGGCCTGGATGACGGTCTGTCATAACTTTAATGGTCTATCAACTCGTCCGTCAGTCCTTATCCAGTACGTGACTCAACTGCCTTGGCTATGATCGTCAAAGTGGCGGTCCGTCACTTATGTGGCGGTCCGTCAACTTGGCCATCATACCTGGGCGTTTCTGACAGTTCCAAGTAAAACATCCATAACTTCATCGTCTGATGTTGGATTTGGACAAAATTAGTACCATTGGAAAGCTAACTCAATTTCCCACATGATGGAAAGTGAAAATCTCAAAAATACCACATGTACAAAGATAGGTTTGTATTTCAAAGTAAGTCCTAGCATCCTTGAGATAATTTCTAGCTAGGAAAAGGCAGGGGTATTATAGTAAGGGACAAGGTCCTTAGATGTACAAGATAATATATACCAGGCACGCTTTGTCTGCATAGTTTTGTCATCTCGTCAAAAAAAATTTCATGTTCTATTTTGTACTGATTAGGACAGCTGGTCTAATGATCTTTTAGCCCTAATCATTACTCAATGAAAAAGAGAAGAGATGCCTCCTCATCAAGTGGTTTTTTTTCATAAATCTAAATAGTGCAGAGAGGCAGGAAAAACCTATTTCAGCATTGCTCAAGTTCTTATCTCTTTGAGTGCTTAAATTGAAACTTGTACTTGAGTAAGTACTAATTTGTAATCGAACTACTCATTCTATAAGAGTACTATTTTCTTTTGTGGGTGCATATGTAGAGTTACCTAAGTTAGTTGCTGATTATAGGTAATTAGTAGTGAGGTACTATATAGAGTTACTAAGATAAACTTGTAGTAGAGTGACTATAAGAAAAAAGAGCCTAGAGGTAGGCTAAAATGTAGACTGTAATCAGGAGGTTCATTATAGTGGATTTCTTTGGTGCTTGTGAAGGCAAGCCGTGGTTTTTCCCTTCCTGGATTTCATCATAAAATTCTTGGGTTTTTATCTTCCTGCATTGCATTTGTTTTTCCAGCACCTCATAGTTGCTTTACTCTGCTATTGCTTTTGATTGACTTTGAGGGACCTCATCCCCACTGAATAGTGCAACTCCCAAGGATTCCAACAGTTGGTATTAGATTTGGGCACTCTAAAAGGTTCACACCTAGAGTGTTCTGGTCATCATTGCTTCTTTAACTAAACCTGGGGTGGGGACAGAGGAAATAAAAAGGGAGAAATTCCTAACTTAGAAAACTTAAGAGTCTGACCTATGTGAAGAAAATGTTGATGTTGTACTTCTGGCAACAAGAATTATTAGAGCTATTAAATGGGGTTGTCAACAAAGAAAAAAGATTGACAAAAATCCTAAAAATTCAAAAAGAAAAGATACAGCTCACTATATAATAAAGAGGGTGTTGATTGGATGGGAAGACTCCTCAAATAAGAGTGAAAAAGACAAGGATGACGGAGATTATTTCATGCTGAAACATGGTGAAAAGAAAATAATCTTAGGATCCTTTAGCTCTCTAATGACCACTACTAAAAATAGATAAGAAAATATGGTAGGAAAGAGGGATGAAAACCAAAACTAGTTTATGGATAGTGCTTGTTCTAGACACATGACTGGGAGGGTTGATTGTTTTCTCATTCTCATGACACTCCAAGAGGGAGGTGTGTCTTTTGAAAATGGCAAAAAGGGTTACATCAAGGTGTTGGAAGATTAGAAAATCATGTCATCATGCAATAGAAGATGTGTATTATGTTAATGGGCTAAAATATAGTCTTCTATGTGTTTCTTAAATCTGTGACAAAGGAAATAAGGTAAAATTCTCATTTGATGAATGCACTATATCAAGTATGAAATCTAGAAAGATTATTCTTAAATCCAAAAGGATCAAAACCATGTACATAGCTGATTGAGAGTCTATGGCTGATGGGGAATTAATTTGTTTAACTGCAAAAGGTGAAGATGCAAATTTGTGCACAAAAGATTAGGGCATGTGAGTTCCTCCTTATTAAACAACCTAATTTCAATGGACTAGGTCCGTGGCCTTCCAAAGCTGAAATTTCCAAACAACAAAGTTTGTGATGCTTGTGTTAATGATAAATAGACCAGATACTCCTTCTAATTGAAGAAGGAAGTAAGTACTTACCGACCCCTTGAAATACTTTACATGGATTTATATGGACCCATCAAAGTCCAAAGGAGAGTAGGAAAGAAATATGTGTTGGTTATTATTGATTATTTATTCCAGGTTCACCTAGACAATTTTTATAATAACAAAAGATGAAACATATAAGGTTCTTGTGGCTTTTGACAAGAAAATCCAAGTGAGACTAGATTGAAAAATTGCAGAATTTAGGTCATATCATGGGACAAAATTTAAGAATTATCAAGATGATAAATTCTATATTGTGCATGAAATAAGTCGCAACTTTTTTTCTCCCAGAACCCCACAAGAAAATTGGGTTGTTGAAAGAAAAGACAAAACCCTCATAGAGATTGCTAGGACTATGGTAATTTATAGTGGTCTTCCAATGAGTTTATGGGCCAAAGCAGTGAATACTGCTTTTTATGAGACTAAAAAGTGTTTTAGATAACTTGTAAATAAAACTCCATATGATTTGGTATTCAATAGAAAGCCTAGTATAGACTACTTTATTCCTTTTGGATGCAAATATTTTGTGCTAAACAATAGGAAGAGAGAATTGGGAAAATTTGATTCCAAGAGTGATGACGCTGTGTATTTAGGCTATTCCTCAACTAGAAAGGCTTGTAGATTTTTTAATATAGGACTCTGTGTGTTGAAGAAAGTATGCATGTGATCTTCAATGAGTCAGGAAGTCAAATGAACACTGGAGATAGTGAATGTTCAGAAGATAAAGAACTCATTCATGTTCAAAGGGATATTATTACTGAAGATGATAATCAAGGGATTTATGATGCAGATGAGAGTGATGAAAGTGATGATGATCAAGGATATCATTCACAAATTCCAGCTCTAGTTAAAGAAATCCCAAAGAAAACCAGTCAAAATTCACAGGGACCAGGTCCTAGTGGTATCAATCTCAACAGAAAAAATTTGAGGCACAAATACTTTTATCCCCTTGATAACATTACTACACCTTTGGAAACTAGAGTTTAAATAAGAGCTCAAGTTGGTAATGCTATGGGATTTTCAGTAATTTTATCCTAAATTAAGCCTAAAATAAAAGGAGACCTTGAAAGATGCTGATTAGATTAATGAAATGCAAGAAGAGCTTCATTAATTTGAAAGAAATAAAGTCTGGCATTTGGTCCCTAGGCTTGTTGACAGAACAACTATGGGGACGAAATGGGTGTACAGGAATAAGCAAGATGAAAATAGAACTATCAATAGAAATAAGGCAAGGCTATTTGTTTAAGGCTATAACCAGGAAGAAGAGATTGTCTATGATGAGACCTTTGCCCCTGTAGAAAAAATAGAGGAAATAATAATTCTTATTTTATTTGTTACATACATGGGATTCAAACTGTTTCAAATCGATGTCCAGAGTGCCTTCCTGAATGGAAATCTGAAAGAAGAAGTATATGTCAAACAACCTCTAGGTTTTGAAGATGTAGATTTTCCTCATCATGTACTTAAATTGGATAATGATATTTATGGTTTGAAGCAAGCACCAAGGGACTAGTATGAAAGACTCTCAAATTCTCTCTTAGAAAATGGCTTTAAAAGAGGAAAAATAGATTATACTCTATTCTTAATGGCCGAAGGTAAAAGCCTATTAATTATCCAGATATATGTTGATGACATAATCTTTGGATCTTCTTTTGAATCCCTATGTGTAGAGTTTGCTAAAATAATGGTGACTGAATTTGAGATGAGTATAATGGGTGAATTGAGCTTCTTATTAAGCCTACAGATCAAGAAACCTTCTCAAGGGACAATGATTTATCAAGAGAAGTACATTAAGGAGCTAGTGAAAAAGTATAATATGGGAGATGCCAAGACAATTGATACTCTAATTGGAACTAACTCAAATATGGACAATGATTATTTAGGTCCATAGGTGAATGAAACATTGTATAGAGGGATCATTAGGTCTTTGCTATATCTTAAATCAAGTAGCCTGACATTGTTTTTAGTGTCGGAATGTTTGCCAAATTTCAAGAATGCACAAAAGTGTCCTATTTGAAAGCTTTTAAAAGAATTCTCAAGAATCTGGAGGGGATAAGGGGAGCTGGTCCTATACTATCCAGTGGCAGACAATTTTGACTTGGTAGCCTTTGCTGATACTGACTATGTTGTATGTTTTGTAGATAGAAAAAACATTTTAGGAGTGACACATTTTGTTGGCTCATCCTTAATCTCCTAGGGGTATAAGAAGAAAAACTCAGTTGCTCTATCTACTGTTAAGGCTGAATATGTTGCTGCTGCTTCTTGTTTGTATTACTGTTATGGATCAAGCAATAATTAAAAGATTTTAGCATTGTCTCGAATACTATTTATCTAATGTGTGACAACACAAGAGCTCTAAACATGGATAAGAATCCTGTGCTACACAAGAGGACTAAGACAATTAAAGTGAGGCATCATGTCCTAAGAGATAATATGGAGAAAAGTGCAATCTACATGAAATTCTGCAAGACTGAGGATTAGATAGAATATATCCTTACTAAGGCACTTTACAATAAACAATTTATGAAGAACATACTGAAGTTAGGCCGGATAAAAATGATCTAACCTACCATGTGAATCAGTAGTTCTCCACAAAATTAGAAATGACAAGGAGATATGTATCCTTGGTAAAGTATGTATTTGTTAGACTAACTCAATATCATATCTTTGTAGATATACACCCATAGGACAAAATTTGGAAGAAAATAGATAAAGTATGCACAAATTTGAGAAATCACTAAAAGAAGGTGAAAGAGGTTGGTCACATCTTGATGCTAGTCCAAGGGGCATCATATCTTTCAATGACATCATTGGAGGCCAACACATAAAGATGACTCAAGATTGGGGCTTACCATTGATGCCTAAACCGAGAGCACAAGTGTCAAGAATGGACAAGAGATAATTACACTCCAAGACCACCCCACTATGAGGGCTTTTTTGTCATTTCCTTGGAGCAAAGAGGCACCCATGGAGTGTAAATCCTCATTAAGGACCTTTTGGTCTTTTTACTATGTAATAAGTTTAGTCAAGACTTTAAATAGCTTTTATTAGTTCATTTTTCAGCAACTTGGATTATATTTTGAGAACACTCTTAAGAGTGTCTTTTCAAGTGTGGATTAACTTGTGACATGTGTGGATTCACTTGTGGCCGAATGTCGATTCATTTGGTGTTGGTTACCAATTTAGAAATGAGAATTTCTTGGGGATTTTGGTTCCCTAGAGGTCTTCATAAGAGTGTGGTGCTGTTATTATAAGTATTTAGGGGTTTTAGTGTTCGATACACACGTTAGTTCCTATTTCTTATAATAATCTATGCCTCACTATCTATCTTTATCTTATTTTATTTTTTGTGTTTTAATCTTGTCTTCTCATTCTCAATTTGTGCTTGCTGACTTAGTGGTGTTTTCATCTTATTTTCGTGTTTCCATAGTTGATTTGTGTCATTTGGTATCAAAGGAAGGATTGATTTTGTTCCTACGGAATCAATCTTGGGCTTGTTAACTTAAAAATAAGAAAAAAGTACTGAAAACCAAAAAATTCAAAAAGTAAGTTGTCCTATTTTTGTGCTTATTTAGGATATTTTTGTGTGTTTGATTTGTTTCTAGTGTTAGATTCTTCTTCACCAGCACTACTCGAGTCTAGATCCAAAGTTTGAGCTATTTCCGAGTTGTTCTTGAATTTTGAAGGTTGCTATTTTTTTTTAAAGATTGGTGGCTATAAAAGTTGTAGTTGATGTTTGTTGTTGAAGATTTGAGGTTGAATATGTGTTGTTGATATTGGAGGGCCAAACGAACCTTAGAACTCCAAGTTTCAAAAGTTGTGTTCTTGGTGTTCTTTGTGTTCTTCACCATCTTTATACCTTGTTAAAGAAAAAGTGTTTGTTTGATCTTAAACCAAGTGAAAAGAGAGTGTATCTTATGTTAGTCTTGAAATACCAATCCAAGAACATACAAAAGATGAAAGGGGACATGAGGTCTTTCAAAAAGTCTAACTACTACAATGGAGAAAGGGGTCTTCCTAAGATTTACCAAAGAGGAAAGGGGGGTAAAGACTTTCAAAAGGTGTTTTACCAAAAAAGTGAAAGAAAAGTCAAGTCTTTTTGAACATTGAAAAGCCTCCAAGTCTTGCTATTTCCCTCCCAAAACCAAAAATACACTTTTCAAAATTGAAATTGTCCAATCCGAATTAAAGACAAGAAAAAAATTGTCAGATTTTCACAATATTTCACGTCCAATAAGAGGCTACCACGTCACCAATTCCGCACAACTCACCATTTTAGGCTCAAAATTTTGGATTTATAAGTTTCTTTTCTTATTTCTTTAGTTTCATTTCTTGATTCAAGTTCTAATAAGAAACTAGTAATCTTGTACTTAGTTGTGAGTTAGTTGTTTGAGTCTATTTCTGTGGTTTTGCCTTTCTTTGTGTGCTTTTATCTTTTTGTGATTCGTTGTAGTTCTTGGTTTAAGTCTGCACATATTTTATTTGAGTCGTTTCAAACAAGAATCTATTTCAACCTCAAGCCACAATTGGTACCAAGTAAACTCATCGAAGTATAAATGAGATACCAACAATTGTGATGCCTATTGAGTAATATTTCAAATGTGTGAGTTTGAGAGCTTGTGAATTTTATTTACTAACTTGTTTGCTATCTTTTAATTTTTTTTCTTAGTATTTCTTTGTGTAGGTACTATCACATTGGGAATGGTGACCATGAATGATTTGATGGTTGCCATAATGAGTGTTAGTGGCTGAATTGAGAGGATGGAAGGGAGAATAGAGAGAATGGAAGGTATGGAAAGGTCTCTTTGCAAAAAATTGGACAACTTGGTAGAGCATCTAAGATTTCCTAATCAAGTTGAGGCTGTAAGGGAAGAAAAGACTAAGATTAGGGAGAAGAACTTGGCTCAAGAAAGAGGTTTGTGTGAGATTGTTGAGCCAAGGATTGAACCGTATGAGGGTGACAAGGAGCACCTAGTTGTGGAACTTGTCAATCCTAAGCCCTTGTTACATACTAACCATGGAACTAGCATTTGGCCCAGTACCAATACTTCTCTCGTGTAGGTTCATAAGCTAATGCTTCCAAAGAAGGACTCAAATAGAACATCTCATGAGCATAAACTTGAAGGCCTCTTATTCAAGGACTCTAAGGTTGTTAAAGACTTGATTGAAAGGAGGAACCTAACCAAACTCCTATGGTCCGATGGGTACTTTGTGCCAAGAAGTGAAGCATATCACCCCATGGATCAAAGGAAGGAGTTCCTTACCAAAGGAATTTCTACAAAGAGGCTAAAGAATCAAACCTGTTGGTCCAATTTAATGTATGGAAGGAAAGGTCCTTGTAAAGTAGCTATGGAGGACAATAGAATAAATTCAAGGCATTGCTTCCAAGGTATGTACCTAACCCTTTCTATTCCTAGTGATCCTTGGAGACATGATGATATTTTCCTTATATTTAATAGACCCTTGAAATTGATTGAAATCATGTCACACCATGAGAGTATTAGTTTCTTTATGATTCTTTTATGGTGTTTGCCTTTGGTGCTTGAATTGTGTGGGCTTATAATGATAATGCCCAATCTATTATTTTCCTTAAGAAGAGTCCTTGGTGTGTACTTGATGTATGACTTTGGTTTCCTAATCCTTGTCACACTTATGTGGTTGGACAAGTTGAACTACTTGTCCAAGTAGTGAATGCACTACTTGAGGGAAGTTTCTTGATGAGAAAACATGTAATATGCTTCAAATGTCTTGTCTCATCCTATTCTGCACTCATGTTTAAGGGCAATTCTTATGAGATTTGTGCCCTTAACTCTTTCTTTTCTATATTTTTGCTTATAATGATGACTTAAATGTGCATAGAGTGTATAATATTTCTATTTTGGATGGAAATTCTAATTGTTGTTCAAAGAAGAGTCTAAGGATTCCACTTGATAAACAACTATTATCTCTTGTTTATGTCACCCTTATGTGGATAGATAAGTTGTTTCTTCTTTGGAAGGGTGTTCGAGTTTTGGTTATTATAATGCCTTTGGTATGATTGATTGTGCTATCCGTAACCCTTATGTCATGATAGAGTGTGCTTTATTATGTCTCCTACTATTTTGCAAGGTTCGAATTCGAGGATGAATCCTTTTCAAGAAGGGGAGGATGATATGAGTCCAAGAGGCATCATAGCTTTCCACGGCATCATTGGTGGCTAACATATAAAGATGACTTAAGCTTGGGACTTACCTTTGATTCCAAAACCGAGAGAACAAGTGTGAAGAATTGACAAGAGATAATTACACTCCATGACCGCCCCACCATAAGGGCCTTTTTATCATTTTCTTAGAGCAAAGAGGTGCCCATGGAGTGTAAAGCCTCATTAAGGGCCTTTTAGTCTTTTTACTATGTATAAGTTTAGTCAAGACTTTAAATAGCTTCTATTAGTTCATTTTTCAGCAACTTGGATTATATTTTTAGAATACACTTAAGAGTGTCTTTGCAAATATGGATTCACTTGTGACCAAATATGGATTCGTTTGGTGTTGGTTACCCCTTTAGAAATGAGGGTTGCTTGGGGATTCCGATTCTCTTGAGGTCTTCGTAAGAGTGTGGTGTTGTTATTGTGAGTATTTAGGGGTTTTAGTGTTTGATACACACATTAGTTCCTATTTCTTGTAATAATCTATGTCTCACTATCTATCTTAATCTTATTGTAGATGTTGTGTTTGAATTGTCTTATTATTTTTGAATTGTGCTTGCTACCTTAGTGGTGTTTTCAACTTGTTTTTGTGTTTCCATAGTTGGTTTGTATCACATCTCACAGGTTAGTATCATGAATGTGCATGTTTTTCTTCTTGTTCGACTAGAAATGGCCTCATTCTCTATCCCTATGTTAGAAAACTTGTCTAAGGTAAAGTCAATTTAATCCTTGCATTGACCCTATGGACCCTGCTCAACTCAACTATCCAAAATATCCAAACACAAATTCTTTTTTTCCTTACTCTACCATTAATGGTTTTTTCCTCGAAAATATATTACTCCTTTGGAATTGCGAAAGAAAGTTTGAATGGTCTTAGGAATAAAATAATAGCCTAAAAACAAAGCCTTCATCATAAATTTTGAATATATTTTTAAAAGGCCCCAGATTTCTGAGGGACCCGATCCCAAAAAAATGAAAATCCTGATGATAAGCCTGGTAAGGCTTGTAAAATAAGAAGAACAAAAGACAAATGCCAAAAAAAATAGAAATTTAGTGATTTCTGGCGCAAAATCAGAAAAAATGAAGAACTCAATATGAATATTGTAATTCTAACCAATGAGGCTTCTGAACGTAAATTGCTACACTATCCTAAGATGACCTTATGTGTCCAAAACTTCTCTTACAACCCTCCACCTTTTCCTCTAACTTCTGTGGCTTTTTCTATGGAACTTGAAATGTAATTCTTGCACAAAAATGATACATAATTTGTTGGACATAAATGTCTTCTTTCTTTTGTGCTCTCGATGTGGTTCTACCTCAAAAGTGTTCTTCATGATTAGTGTTGCCCCAGTGGGCATGAGTTAACAAATTTGTGCTTAATAACTCTTGGTTAACTGTTCTCACTTTTCAGTGATGCCAAAAAGGAGAGAATACTCACTTATCTCATATGAAGGAAGGTATCTCAAATGAGGAAAATAGGAAAGTGTTAATAAACTTTACACGTTGATAGGTGGAAGAAATGATGTGATGATATATAGTGAATGTATGCAGGCACAAAGATAAGGGGAGTAAGAAAATACACTAAATGAAGGTGCAGGATGGCAGGGGCAAAAAATCAGAGTTTTTTTCTATAAATTGCAACAAGGTACCAGGTCCTTATATTGCATGATAGAGGAAGCATGATGATAGGGTTAACATTCATCTTCAGGTGGTAATCGCACTGATTAAATATGATGAATGTGCACTAATTCTCAAAGCAAAATGATTGGTTTGTCATCATCTAAAAGGGGGGAAATTGCTATATGAAATTTTGATGATGAGCAACTAATTGCAAGGGACCAGGTCCCTGGACGTGCAAGATATAGTACAGCTGGCACACATTATCTACACAGTTTTGTCATCTTGTGTAACAAAGTTGCAGTTGCTATTTTTACTGATTAGGATTACTGGTGCAATGATCTTTCAACCCAAATCATCACTCAGCAATAAAATAAAATAGATGCCTCTTCATCAAGTGTTTTTTTGCACAAATCTAAATAGTGAAGAGAGGTAACAAAAATCCATTTCAATACTGCTCATGTTCTTAGCTCTATGAGTAGCTAAATTTAAAATTATTCTTGGGTGAGTATTGATTTGTAATCAAACAACTCATGCTATAAGATTAGTATTTTCTTTTGTGAGTACTTAGATAGAGTTACCTAAGTTAGTTGCTGATTAGAGGTAATCAGTAGAGAGGTACTTAGAATAGTTACCAAGAGGAGCTTATAGTAGAGTTGGTATAAATGAAAGGAGCCTAGCGGTAGACAGAAATATAGAATGTAATATGGAGGTTGATTATATGGATTTCTTTGGTTCTTGTAAGGGTAAGCCGTGGTTTTTTCCTTCATGGGTTTACATGTAAAATTCATGTGTTTTTACCATCCTGCATTGCATTTGTTTTTCCAATGGCTCATAGTTCTTTTACTATTCTATTGATTGTGATTAACTTTGAGAGACCTGGTCCCTCACTATATGGTGTAACCCTAAGGGTTCCAACATGACTTAAGTGGGATGAGGGAGCCTCTAGGTCAAGAATTAGGTCTTAGAACATAGTGACTCTTCAAGCTATATCCATGGAGCTTTTAAAGATACTTAGGAGGAGGAGGGTTAGTATAGCTTGTGCTTAGGAGATAAAATGGGTAGGTTTTAAGTCAATAAATATAGATGGATATAAGTTATGGTGCTCTGGTATTAGGAGGCATAGGAATGAGGTTGGTATCTTAGTTGATAAAGAGTTTAAGAGGTAGGTGGTGGAGGTTAAGCAGGCTAACAATGGGTTGATTTCAAATAAGTTGGTCACTCATGGGTCAATGTTGAATATTATTAGTGTCTACAGTCTGCAAGAGAGCTTGAATGAGTAGGAAAAGAAGAGCTTTGTGGAGGCTTTAGAAGAGGTAGTGCGAGGAGTATCAAGTACTAAGAAGCTTTCAATAAAGGGGATTCAAATAGGCATATCAGGCCTTTCTCAAGAGGATATGATGTTGTGCACGGAGGTTTTGGTTTTTTTGAAGAAATAAAGGAGAAGCATCACTTTTTGATTTTACTAGAGCCTTTGGGTTGTGGGTACCAATTTTGAGCTTTCCAAAGAAGGAGGAGTACCTTATTAACATTCATTGCTCGATGGCCAAGATTCAAATAGACTTTATTCCTTAGGAAGGACTATAAATAGCTATGTAATAATTATAAATACACACCTAGCGTAAATTTTTCAACCCAACATAAATTCTTCATGATGGACTAGGTAATAAAAAATGGTAGAAAGAAGAGGGTTGTAAAGTATCGCTCTGGGAATAAGTGGGGTAGCTTGTATTTTTCCAGTGATTTTGTAATTAAAGTTGGTGACAATGTGGTGACCATGTGAAGACTGTAGGTTCCATAAAAGAGAAAATTAAAGAGGTATTTGGTGTCTCGAGAGGTCATTCTAGTAAGCATCGAGGGATGACTGGTGGATCAAAAAAGTAAAAAGAAAGGTGGATACTAAGAAGGTAGCTTAAGAAAAGTTAATGAAGAGCAATGATAAACAGGAGAAGTTGAGAAATTGGAAAGAATATTAGTTACTAGGAGAGAGGCTATGTGGTAGGTTACGACGGCTAAGACAATAAATTTTGAGATCTTTTAGGAAGATTTAGAGGAGAACGATAGAGATAAAAACTTGCATAGGGTGATCTAGGATAGGGAACGATGGTCTTGGTACCTAGACTAGGTGAAGTGCATCAATGGGGAGGATGGAAAAGGTTTGGTAGAGGATGCCGATATTAGGAGGTATTGGGAATCCTATATTCATAAATATTTGAACGATGAGGGAGATAAAGGTTTCATATTGGTGACTTGGATCATTTGAAGAGGTGTTGTGATTATGGTTATTGTAGTAGGCATATCAAGTTGAGTAGGTAAAGGGTGTTATTCATAGGATTCAGAGCGGTTAGGCGACTAGGCCATATAAGATTCTAGTGGATTTTTGCAAGAGCGCTGGTGAGGTAGGTTGGAAATGGATGACAAGGTTGTTTAACATCATTTTCAAGGAGGGAAAGATTCCTGAAGCTTGAATATTGAGTTTAATGATTCAATTATACAGAAAAAAAGTGACATTAAGATTTGCAATAACTATATGCATATCAAGTTGTTGATTCATACCATTAAGGTTTGGGAAAGGGTGGTAGAATTGAGACTTTAGAGGAATATGATGTTTTTGAAAATCAGTTTGGGTTAATGCAGAGTCACTCGACAACTAAGGCCATTTACCAAATGAGGAGATTTGTGGAAAAGTGTAGGAAAGGTAAGGACTTTCACATGGTGTTCCAATATCTGTAGATGGCATATGACAAATAACCTAGGGAGATTTTATGGAGGTGCTTGAAGGGTAGAGCGGTGCCTGTGGCATACACTATGTCTATTTAAGACATGTACAATGGCACAATGATTAATGTAAGGATGGTAGAAGGAGAACCAAATCACTTTCCTATTTTAATAGGGTTGGACTAATGATCGACTCTTAGGCCATATTTATTAGCCTTGGTGAAGGATGCTTTGGCGTGGCATATTTAAGTAGAGGTGCCTTGGTGTATATTATTTTTTGATGATGTTGTCCTGATTGATGAGACTCAAGGAGGAGATAATGATAAGTTGGAGGTTTGGAGACAGACTCTTGATTGTAAAGAATTTAGGTTGAACAAAACCAAGATGGAGTACCTGGAATATATGTTTAGTGATTTTTGGCATTTGGATTACATGGTAGTGAAACTGTATTTTCATACCATTCAGAAGTGGAAGAGTTTCAAGTAATTTGGGTCTATGATTCATGGGAAAGGTGAGATTGATGAGGATGTCATGCATTATATTGGTGCAGGGTGGTTAAAATAGAGGCTTTCTTTGGTAGTCTTGTGTGATAAAAAGGTGCCTCCTAAGCTTATAGGTAAATTCTATAAAGTGGCAATCCGACCGGATAGTTTATATAGAGCAGAGTGTTGGAGAGTTAAGAACTCCTACATCAAAAAGTTGAAGGTGGCAGAGATGAGGATGTTACGATGGATATGTGGACTTACCAAAAGTATAGGGTTAGAAATGAGATTTTTTTGGGTGAAAGTGGGAGTGGCTTTGGTGTAGGACAAGATATGGGAAGTACTATTACAATGGTTTGGGCATGTGATGAGGATAGGCATAGAGGTTTTAGTCTGGAGGTGTGAGAGGATAGTTATGAATGGTTTTAAGTGTGGTAAACATAAGCCAAAGTAATATTGGAGGGAGGTGATTAGGTATGAAATGGAGAAGTTAGAAATTATAGAGGACATGACCCTTGATAGGAAGGTATGGAGGACATGGATTAGGCTAGAGGGCTAGTAGGTAGTAGTACGTCCGTAATAACATAGAAGAGTGCTTTGTTTGTATTTGTGCATATAGTTTCTTGAGACTTTTTTTTTGTGGCATTTTGGTGAAGTCTGTGATTTTTTATTAGCTAGTTTATAGTATTACCTTATGTGTGTCTTGGTTTCATTATTTTCTAGAAGTGTGCCATCTCTTTTTGTTGTTCGCTTTTTTATTTTTTGTTTTTTATACTATTATCTACCCTAAGTTGGGGGTCTATCGAAGACAGCATCTCTAGTCCATAAAATGTAGTGTTTTGTCTTGAGAAACGGGTCTATCAGAGATAAACTCTCTATTTCATATAAGGTAGTGATATGGACTACGTGCACTTTACCCCCACCCCCACCCCCACCCCCACCCCACCCTACTTTGTGGGTATATCTGGGTATGTTGTTGTTGTTCTAACTCTACTAAGTGCAATAATGGCCCCAGTGACCAACTAAATCTAAAACATATGCTCAAAACATATCCTTTAATACCTAAATATATAGTATGCTTTGACTAAGCATCAATCTACAACTGAAATATCATACTCATCTCAAACTAAGTTCCCAAGTTAAGTTGTATCGAACTACAAAAGTGAAAAGTAAAATATGTGACTCTATTTAAAATGATAGAAAAAGGTACACCATATAACTGAACTATCTCTCCTATATAGATATTGGCTAACATCTCTGCTTTGTAGTTTATATTTACCTATAAGAAATGAACTAATTTATTCAATGACCCAATTAGATTACCTATTGTCTGAGGAAAACCAAAAATGAAGTTCATAACAATACACTCCCATTCCACTTAGTAGAGTTAGAACGCTTGGCCAAAAACTCCAGATTGTTCTTTTTCATCCTACACCACCAATAGTTTTGCTTCAATAAATGATACATCTTACCTACTCCATGATAGAAAGAATACCTGAATCTCTGAGGCTCATCCATGAATGATCTAATCAAGTCGCCAACTCTAGGAACAGAAACAAGACCCTTGATACTAAAAACACCATGCAGATCAAGAAACACTTCCTTAGCCTCGCCACTTAACACTTTATCCTGAGTTACCCTGAATTTATCTTCCTCAAACTAATATTCTTGAGTCTTCTCCAATAATATAAATCTATATTTAATACAAAAAATAATCCATCTAGGTTCCAAAATAAAGTCATGTAGATTGGTTGGCCAGCTATTCTATGTCTAAGGCCAAAGGACACTCCTTAGCAACAGATAAGATAAAAGTCCCCACACTCATAACCTTCTGGGTTAACGTATCTGCTACATTATTTGCATTGCCCCAATGATAAAGAATAAGACTACCATGGTCCTTAAGCAACTCCAACCACAAGCATTGTCTTAGATTAACGTCATTATAGCAAAAGATTTGTTTTCTTCTATGATGATTGTTAAAAATCTCTATTGGAAACCATACAAATTTTACGAACCCAAAACCTAGGGTCATGATGGAACTTGTGAGAAAAGCCTTAAAAAGTAACCCTATAACACAAACTGATATAAAATGAGAAATCAATACCTAAACCAAGATAAGATCCCTAGAATGAAATTAACCACATATTTATAGAAAAAGCAAAAAATAATCAAGATGCAAAAATAATCCCAAAACCTAGAAGCACAATGTAATAACTACTAAATATATCTCGAATGTCAAAAGATATACAATAGTCCTAAGATGATCAAACCTTTCTCTCTAAATACAAAATAAGACATGTAATAGATAGGAAGAGGTAATAGGACCAGTCTTGAAGCATAAGGCATCCACTACCTCGAATACTCCCAAAAGTCCCCAAATCAGCTATGCGTGTAGCGTAATTATACCTCGATCTTCATTGAAAAAGTGCAATAGGGGTGAATACGATCCATTTGTACTCAGTATGTATCATAGGACAATCGAGTAAAGTAGAAAATAAAGCATACAAACGTAAACTATGGGCATGTCACCTGCAATAAATATTTTTTTTCCAAATAGTTGCCCACACCATCTTTACTAGAAGTTCTAATATGCACACATATAGCAGATACATGTAGAGAAAAGAAGAACAAATACACACATACATCAAATACAAATATAGGAAGATACAATTGATGGACAGTTATCAAGTCAAAGACATAATTCAATTCCAGCATAAGCACAATATATGAAGTGTAATGAAGATGATCATGATGATGCACGAGGTCATTTCATAACCTCCGTATACAACTGCCGAGCTCTGCTTCAAAGTAGGACCCTTGAGGGGTTTATCTACCCACACCCACTGGACTTAGCTACAGAAGTAGAACTCATGTAGGCTTCACCAACCCATAAACAACCAATTACCAATAGCAATATCCATAACTCCTCTCTAGCATATTATCAGTAGTGGGTTTTTGAAGACGCTACATTTTTTGTCCGAAAAAGTCAATGTTTTTAGTATTTCCAATATTTCCATAGTGGTACCAATATTTCATGAATGAACATGATATAAGGATACAACGTTCATAACCAAACAAGGTGAGAATATCTAATATGCAACCAATATACTAACCATGTGATCCAAAAATACACTAAAATCAACCAACCATCCATGATCCAAAATAATCTAGAAAATCATCAAGTGAAACATGTAAGAAAATGTCATTGATTCCACATAAATACAAAAATCAAGGATTTTTCCAACCAAAAAAAGTGTAACCAAACAAGAACATGTTAATACAAGGCTAACAATATCATATAAGACCCCATACAGTCAAAAATAAATATATAATGTCACAAAACCACCAAATATTATCCACATAGGGCTCCACATGAGCACATAAATCACCTAAACATAGTTTTCATTCATACCCATAGCATTATTTTACATCATTATTAACTACCCAACCCAGTCAGAAGAAATTTAAGTCAGAACCTACCTTGAATGATGAATACTAGTTCCAAATGCCTTCAATCTAAATCTTTCCCCAAACAAATGGCCCCAAAATTAACTAAAAAAACAAATATAGAATCTACGTATCCAAACAAAGCCAATGTAATGCCCTATACTTTTTCCTAGCTTGAAATTATCTCAAGAATATTAGAAACATACTTTGAAAGCTAAATCCACACGTGTACATTTGATATTTTTAAGATTTTCACTTTTTGTCATGTGGGAAATTCAGCTTTCCATCTATATAAAATTTCACAAAATCTGATAACCAGGTAAGAAGTTATGACTATTTTAAGTTCTCATCGTAAAACAACGCCATATTGGTTAGTGGAGTTCCGCACCACAGGCTAAAATGGCAATTGTCCTTTTCCAGTATCTCAGCGTGATTTCCTCCGCATCGCACCAAAGTTCTAGGTTGCAAAAGAAGGGGCAATTGATGGCTCCACATCGCGCCATCCCTCAATTTCCCAATTATCAAAATCTAGTGACATGGCGCGATAGTGCCGCGTCGCGCTAAAGGTCCAATTTGGAAAATTTTCACTGAAATTAAATGATGCGTTCAGGGTTAAAAGTGTTAAATTCCCACTCCTATTTAAGCCCTTTAACATGTGATTCAGCCACTTTTCACCCAAAATATACTAGTTTGTCTAAAGTTTCTCTCAAGAACAAGCTAGGGTTTTCATGAAAGTTCTAATTTCAAGAGAGTTTCACTGTCAATCTTCACGAAATCATGAACCTATCCATTGTATTCATTCATGGATTCCTTCCATCCATGAAGATCAAGAACCTTGTTTTATCTATAAATCATGGTATTTATGTTGTGGGTTATTTGTAATCATGTTATTGACGTTGATTGATTTAAAAGATGGAATCTTTATGTATTTATCATGATATTATATTACCATTCAAGATAAAATCCATGAATTTAGTTGCTCATGGTATGCAATTTGATGAATTAATTATGTCCTAAGTTCTGCATGCAATGTGGTTGATAAAATGCTTGAAAAAGTAGAAATCATGCTTTATAGCTTAAGATATAAACTAAATGTGACATGCTTGTCATCCTCCTATGTTTAAATGGTTTCCATGCTATCATTAAGAAATGTGTATGTTGTTGGAATGGCCATGATATTAGAATATGAGATTATGATATGATTATCAGCATTCTCATCTATGTTAGATAGTATGATAACCCTATACTTCGTGAAATTCACAACTTATTAAATTATGTATTGTTGATGTGGGTCTTGTACTTGATAAAGCCATGGTTCATCAGTTTCCTTCAATCGAGGCTTGGGGGTACTTGTACCTAAATCATTAGTTATGTGCCTAGAGCCATGTCATGTTTTCACGATACTCTCCTTAAACTTCAGACATTCTTATGACTCAGGAAATCTCCTTGATCTTATAAACTCAGTCAGTTGTCAGATATCAGTAGTATTCCATCAGTCAACGGAATTTAGTAACTCAAACCATGTTCAGTTCAATAAATCATGTTTAGTGTCTATTTAGATGGGAGTAAAAATTAGCACCGAGCGAATCCAAGGATAGGAACTCACCTGTTATATGAGGGTGTAATTCTTAGAAGTAATCCTTGCATTCCAGAATTATGTAGCTAGCATAGGTTGAGACATCATATCTTAATATATGAGGGTAGATGAGGTGTCTTAGCGTGCTATATGAGAGTTCCCATCGTTCTCACTAGAGTTACTTGTTATATTAGGGTCACTCATATGTTTTCCTTACTAGTGGCGTGGTATTAACACCCTTCCAATCAGGGCATAGATTAGAACACAATTCAAATGTAATGCATCATTTAGGATATGTCAGCTAGATGACTACCTCCTACAATCTCAGTATCAGTCTTAGTAAAATAACTCAGATAGTTCTTAAGAATTCAGGACTATCATGTACAGTTATCCCGAATACAGTATGGAACTTAGCTAGTTCTATTAGATTGAGGAGTTTTAGATACAATCACTCATGTTATCAGTATGCAGTCATTAGTTATGTTAGTTATCAGCATACTTATGTTATCACTATTTCAGATATAGTTACTATATATGAAAATATGTATTTTGGCATTCATATTAGTCAATTAGCCAGTATTGTTCATGCATATGAACCCCACGCATTCAACCTAGCGCACATGCATACCGATACATTCAAAGTACTGACGTATTTATGCTATCGTGTCTTATATTATTAGTTCAGAGACACGAGCTCTAGAGCATTAGTAGATTCCAGTCTCAGCTGTCAGAGTTAGAAGTGAGTCCTCATCTTTCAAGGACATGATCATCATTTACTATCTCAGTAATTAGTTTATTAGTTAGAGTTAGTTCGGGACATGTCCCATCAACTCTTACTCAGACAGTTCCATCAGTTAGAGGCTTTCCAGACTATTATGTTCAGATAGTTATTTTTGTTGTTTTGAGTATTTCATACCCCATTTAGATGTTATATTTACTTCAGTGATGTGAACCTTATGGCCTTTCAGTTAATGTTTCCGCATTATTCAGTATATCATGCAGTATATACGTATAAATATCAGTCATGGGTTAGCTTGTGGCACTTCAAGGTCATGAGCATCGTGTATTATTCCGAATATAAGTTTTGGGGTGTTACAAACTTTGTGTCAAAGCCTAAGGTTCAATAGAGTCATAGGAAGTCTTAAAGCCGCATCTAGTAGAGTCTTGTCCATGGGTGTGTTACGCACCACATTTATGTGCAGGAGGCTATAAGATGTCTTTTGAACAGTTTCCCTTCTTTCAGTATTTATATCGTGCTAGTGAGCGTAATCTCAATCCAATATCTCAGCCTAATCTATTTCTCCTCCTTATTTCAAAACATGCCTCCCAAGAGAACAACCCAACCTGTCCAAGAAGATCCCTTGGATGAATATATTTCTCATGCGGCGTTCAGGGCCATATTCACTACTCTTGTTCAATTAGTTGCTACTCAGAATGAGTGACCAGCTATCGTTCTGGCCAATCAAGTGGCCAATTTAGCTACATCTAGGATTCAGGATTTCACCCAAATGAATCCTCCATCTTTTCTTGGGTCTAAGACAGACGAGGACCCTCAGGAATTCCTAGATCAGGTGCAGAATGTTACAGACATAATGGGGGTTACATCTAGTGAGAGTGCTGATCTAGATACATATCAGTTCATACTTGGTTCAAGTAGTGGAAGTCAGAGAGGGCAGACGATGCAGGGTCAGTTGAGTGGGAGGAGTTTTCTTCAGCGTTCCTTGATAGATTCTTTCTCTAGAGCTTAGAGAAGCTAAGGTTCTAGAATTTATCAACCTCAGGCAGAGCAGTATGATAGTGAAAGAGTATTCTCTTAAGTTTACTCAATTAGCTAGATATGCCCCTCATGTGGTTACAGATAGCAGGGAAAGGATAAGTAAGTTGGTTTCAGGGGTGAATGATAGTGTGGTTAATGAGTGTAGATCCGCCATGCTGAATAGTGACATGACTTTAGCTAGGCTCATGACTCATCTCAACAGATAAAGGAGCAGAATATTAAGATGAGAGAGAAGTAGAATAAGAGAGTGAATACAGGTAGTTTCAACATTGCTCATACTAAGTCAGAAGGAGGAAACCATTCTTAGTTTCATCCTAAGTCATCAGTTTTAGCTCCTTCTTCAGCCAGTGCTCCAGTTTCTAAGTTTAGAGAGGGTAACAAAGATAGAGCACCAGGCTCTAAGTCCTAGGGTAGTGTTAGCAGTGCCTGAACCTATCCTCTTTATCAGACTTATGGTAAGCACTATCAGGATATTTGCAAAGATGGCAGTGGTATTTGTTTTAGATATGGCAAGCCAGGCTACAGCTCAACCAGGTCCTTAGGGTCAACAGAATCGCTCCTCAGCTCAGTCCGGTTGCCCAAATCAGTAGGGTGCCAACTCTAGTGCTACTAGTGGGCAATGCCCAAATCGTCTCTATGCTCTTCAGTCTCAACAGGATCAGGAAAATTCTCCTGATGTGGTTACCGGTATGTTATAGATCTTTTATGTGCATGTTTACGCTTTGCTAGATCCAGGAGCTTCTTTGTCTTTTGTCACTTCTTATATAGCACTCGATTTCAGAGTCAATCCTAAAATTCTAGCAGAGCCCTTTTCAGTCTCTACCCTAGTGGGTAAAACCATCATAGCACGAAGGGTATACAGGAACTGCCTGGTTATGATATTTCAGAAAGTCCCTTAGTAGACTTAGTCGAACTAGAGATGACTGATTTTAATGTCATTCACGGTATGGATTGGCTTCATTCCTGCTATGCCACAATTGAATGTAGAAATAGAATAGTTCAATTTCAGTTCCCAAATAAACCCGTCCTAGATTACAAGGGTAGTGTATCCACTTTCAGAGGTCAGCTTGTTTCCTACCTTCAGTCAAGGAAATTGATATCTAAGGGATGTGTCTATCATTTTATTCATGTTAAGGATTCCCATTTTAAGACTCCCAGTCTTGAATCAGTCTCAGTAGTTAATGAATATTCAGATGTCTTTCCCAAAGATCTTTGAGGAATTCCTCCCGAAAGGTAAATAAACTTTGGTATTGATCTACTCTGGCATACAGAATGGCACCAGCAGAACTCAAAGAACAGTTAAAGGATCTCTTAGATAAAGGATTCATCAGACCCAACATTTCCTCATAGGGCGCTCTAGTATTATTTGTGCGCAAGAAAGATGGTTTTTTAAGAATGCGTATAGACTACCGCCAACTTAATAAGGTCACGATCAAGAACAAGTATCCTCTTCCCAGAATCGATGATTTGTTTGACCAACTTTAGGGTGCCAGTTATTTCTCTAAGATAGACCTCAAATCCAGCTATCATCAGCATAGAGTCAGAGAATATGACATTTCGAAAATAGCTTTTCATACTTGGTATGGTCACTTCGAATTCCTAGTCACGTCATTTGGTCTTAGCAATGCCCCAGCCGCTTTTACGAACTTGATAAACCATGTGTTCAAATATTACTTGGACATGTTCGTCATAGTTTTCATAGATGGTATTTTGGTCTATTCCCGCAGTTATCACGATCATGCAGACCATCTCAAGAGAGTACTTCAGACTCTCAGAGATTATTAGTTACTTGCCAAATTTAGTAAGTGTGAGTTTTGGCTAAGCTCTGTAGCATTCCATGGTCATATCATTTTCAGTGATAGCATTAGAGTAGATTCTCAAAAGACCAAAGCAGTAAGAAACTGGCCTCACCCTATCTCTACATCAGATATTAGGAGTTTCTTGGGTTTGGCTGGCTATTACAAATGGTTTGTTGAAGTATTTTATTCTATTGCATCCCCTATGTCCAGATTAACTCAGAAGAAAATCAAGTTTTAATGGTCATATCCTTGTGAGAAGAGTTTTCAGGAGTTGAAGACTCGACTCACCTCAGCTCCAGTTCTAGCTCTTCCAAATGGTTCAGATGGGTTTGTAGTGTATTGTGATGCATCTAAAATAGGTTTGGGTTGTGTCCTCATGCAGTATGGTAAGGTCATAGCCTACGGCTCCAGACAACTTAAACCCCATGAGAAGAATTATCCTACTCATGATCTTGAGTTAGCCGCCATAGTCTTTGCCTTAAGGATTTGGAGGAATTATCTCTACGAAGTTCATGGAGATATCTTCATAGATCGTAAGAGTCTTTAGTAAGTCTTTTCTCAGAAAGATTTCAATCTTCATCAAAAAAGGTGGTTAGAGATCTTGAAAGATTATGACATGAGTGTCCTTTACATCCAGGCAAGGCTAATGTAGTGGCCGACACTCTTAGTAGACTGTCTATGGGTAGTGTTGCTCATATGGATGACAGTAAGAAGAAGATAGCTCAGGAAGTACATCAGCTTTCCAGAATAGGTGTTCGCTTAGTCAATACAAATGAGGGTAATATATGGGTTCAGAGTAGTTCAGAATCATCTCTAGTTTCCTAGGTGAAAGAAAAGCAAGATAGAGATCCCATCCTTGTCAAGTTGAAAGAGTCAGTTTAGGATCAGAAAGTAGAGGTTTTCTCCTATGGGGGAGATGCTCATTTGCATTGTTAGGGTCGACTCTGTGTTCCAGGTACAAATGACTTAAGGCAGCAAATTTATGTAGAAGCACATGGTGTACGCTACTCTATTCATCCAGGGGCCATAAAGATGTACTGTAACTTGTGGAAAGTCTTTGGGTGGAGTAGAATGAAGAGAGATATTGCAGAGTTTGTGGCTAAGTGCTCTACATATCAGCAGGTTAAGATAAGTGGTCCTATGCAGGAGTTTATTATTCTTACTTGGAAGTGGGAAGAAGTGAATATGGACTTCATGATGGGTTTGCCTCAAACTCGTCATCAGCATGATTTAGTCTAGGTCATTATAGATAGAATGACCAAATCAAACCATTTTCTTCCAGACCATACCTCGTATCAAACCGAGGATTATGCCAAACTCTACATCAGGGAGTTGTCAGATTGTACGATGTTCCGCTATCTATTATCTCAAAATCTTATTTCTGGAAAGCATTCCAAAGGGGTTTTGGTACCTAAGTTCATCTTAGTACAACCTTCTATTCTCAGATGATAGTCAAGCAGAAAGGAACATTCAGACTCTAGAAGATAGGCTAAGGGTGTGTGCAATTGATTTTAAGAGTAGTTGGGATGATCACTTGCCTTTGATTAAGTTTGCATACAACAACAGCTATCATTCTAATATTCATATGGCTCCATTAAAAGCTTTTTACTGTAGGAGATGTAGACTCCAATTGGTTGGTTCGAAGTTAGTAAGGCCTCAGTTATAGGGCCTGACTTGGTATTCGATGCCTTAGAAAAAGTCCAATTGATTAGAAAAAGACTCCGGGCTACTCAGAGCTGACAAAAGTCTTATGCAGATGTTTATAGAAAAGATCTCGAGTTCGAGATTAGTGACTACATCTATCTAAAGATATCTCCCATGAAGTGAGTGAAGCGGTTCGGCAAGAAAGGGAAATCAGTCCCCAATATGTCGGTCTCTTTAAGATTCTCAGTCGATTCGGCAAGGTAGCTTATGAGATCGAATTGCCTTCAGATCTAGCCTCATTTCATCCAGTCTTCAATGTCTCCTTGCTCAAGAACTGTATAGGTGACCCAAAAGTTGTAGTCCTTTTTCAGAGCATCGATGTTTAGAATAGCCTCTCTTATGAAGAGATTCTAGTTGAAATCCTAGACAATCAGACTCGTAGATTGAGGAACAAAGAAGCCCCTCTACTTAAAGTTCTTTGGCAAAATTAGTCCGTTGAGGGAGCTACTTGGGAAGAAAAAGCATATATACATACCAAGTATCCTCACCTCTTCTCCGCCAACTCAGATCAAGCTCAAGGTAACAGTTCTCCTTAAGCTTACTTAGTTTCATGTTCAGTGTTCATCACAGACTTGGTATCAAGTACCATTGCATATTCAGTAATGCATTTATGTATCGGTTCAGTTATATAATTATGCAGCAGACATGTATTCTAATTTGGAGAAACTTAGTTCCTCAGAATACCCAGTTATGCATTCATGAATACATTATACATGCATCAGATATGCATGCTCAGTATGATATGTTCACTTATCAGTCAAGTCATTCTTAAGTCATGTTCTTGTTATTCATGTTTAGTATGTACGTCGGTTATCTTCTCCCCTCACTCTCAGTCATTCGAGGATGAATGTTCTCATGGGGGAAATATTGTAATACCCCGTATTTTTTCCTATCTTGAAATCGTCTCAAGATAGATAGAAACTTATTTTGAAAGATGAATACACTTTTGTACATGTGTTATTTTTAATATTTTCACTTTTTGTTATGTGTAAAATTCAATAAGCTTTCCATTGATATTAAATTTGCCTAAATCCGATAATCTGGTAAGAAGTTATGACTATTTCAAGTTCCCATCATAAAACAACGTCATATTGGTTAGTGGCACACCGCACCACAAGATAAAATGGCAATTGTCCTTTTTTAGTGTCTCAGCGTGTTTTTCTCCGCATCGGGCCAAAGTTCTAGGTTTCAAAAGAAGGGGCAATGCGATGGCTTTGCGTCGTGCCATCCCTCAATCTCCCAATTGTAAAAATCCAGTGACACGGCGCGATAGCACCGCGTCGTGCCAAGGGTTCAATTTGGGAAATTTTCACTGATATTAAATGATGCATGTAGGGTTAAAAGGGTCAACTTCCCACCCCTATTTAAGCCCTTTAATGCGTGATTTAGCCACTTTCACCTAAAATATACTAGTTTCTCTCAAGTTTGTCTCAAGAACAAGCTAGGGTTTTCAAATAAGATCCAATTTCAAGAAAGTTTCACTGTCAATCTTCACGAAATCATGAACTAAGGTATGAGTTATGTTCATTCATGGATTCCTTCCGTCCATGAAGCTCAAGAACCTTGTTTTATCTATAAATCATGGTATTTATGTTGTGGGTTATTTGTAATCATGTTGTTGATGTTGATTGATTTCAAAGTTGGAATCTTTGTGTGTTTATCATGATATTATGTTACCATGCAAGATAAAATCCATTAATTTACTTGCTTATGATGTGTAATTTGATGAATTCACTTATGCCCTAAGTTGTGCGTGCAAGGTAACTGATAAAATAATTGAAAAAGTAGAAATCATGCTTTATAGCTTAAGACATAAACTAAATATGACATGCTTGTTATCCTTTATGTTTAAATGGTTTCCATGCTATCATTGTGAAATATGTATGTTGTCGGAATGACCATGATATTAGAATATGAGATTATGACATAATTATCCGCATTCTCATCCATGTTAGATAGTATGATAACCTTGTACTTTGTGAAATCCACAACTTATTAAATTTTGTATTGTTTATGTGGGTCTTGTACTTGATAAAGTCATGCTTTGTGAATTTCCTTCTTTCGAGTCCTGGGGATACTTCTACCTGAAATATTAGCTTTGTGCCTAGGGCCATGTTATATTTTCACAATACTCTCAGTCAAGCTATGATCATTAGACTTCAGAAAGTCTTATGACTCAGGAAATCTCCATGATCTCAAGAACTCAGTCTGTTGTCAGATATCAGTAGTATTCCGCCAGTCAATGGAATTCAGTAACTCAATTCGTGTTCAGTTCAGTAAATCATGTTCAGTGTCTATTCCAGGACTATGTATCCAGCATAGGTTAAGACATCATAGCCTGCTATATAAGGGTAGATGAGGTAGCTTAGCCTGCTATATGAGGGTTCCCACCATTCTCACTAGAGTTACCTGTTATATTAGGGTCATTCACACATTGTCCTTACTAGTGGAGTGGTATTGACACCCTTATAATCAGGGAGTACAATGGACCCCAATTCAACTATAATGCATCATTTGGGGCATGTTGGTTAGATGACTACCTCCTACAGTCTCAGTTTTAATTTTAGTAAAAGAACTCAGATAGTTCTTCAGAATTCAGGACTGTCAAATACAGTATGGAACTCATCTAGTTTCATCAGATTCAGGACTATCAGATATAGTCACTCATGTTATCAGTTATCAGAATTCAGTCATTAGTCATGTTAGTCATAGCATACTCATGTTATCATGATTTCATGTTATCATGATTTCAGATATAGTTACTATGTATGCAAGCATGTATTTTTACATTCATATTAGTCAGTTAGTCAGTATTGGTCATGCATATCAACCCCATGCATTCAGCCTACCTCACATGCATACCGGTACATTTAAAGTACTAACGTATTTGCGCTATGGTGCTTATACCATAGGTTCAGAGACACGAGCTCCAGAGCATCATTAGATTCCATCCTTAGCTGTTAGAGTTAGCAGTGAGTCCTCATCTTTTGAGAACATGATCATCATTTTATTATTGCAGTAATCAGTTTATTAGTTGGAGTAAGTTGGGGACATATCCCATCAACCCCTTACCAGACAATTCCATCAGTTAGAGGATTTCCTGAGTATTATGTTCAGACAGTTATTTTAGTTTTTTTGGATATTTCATACCCCATTTAGATATTGTGTTTTACTTCAGTTATGTGAAACTTATGGCCTTTCAGTTTATGTATCCACATTATTCAGTATATCATGTATTATATAGGTACAAATATCAATCATGGGTTAGCGTATGGTCCTTCGGAGTCATGAGCATCGTGTAGCATTTCGGATACTAGATTCAGAGCGTTATAACCAATGATACCCATATTGACCAATATTGAATCAGGGTCAAAATGGACCCTTGAGATGGGTTATTAAAAAAGAAGGGTAAAACTGGGATTTATTTTTAAAAACATATTTTCCACAATTAAAATAACTCATGGGAGAAAAGCCATGTGAAGAAATGAGTTAAAATTGAGGTTTTTATCAAAGAATACTATTTTTGGGCCTTCTAGGATGAAATCCCAAAGTTCCCTCTTTAATTCTAAGTTTAAACAAGATTTGAATGATAAAATCAAAGAAAAATAGTTGAAACAGAAGTTTTAGAGCTTACCCAATTTTCAAAATGGAAGAAAATGCTAAAGAAATTAAACCCTAAGAATTACTAATTCTCACAAATAGTGTAAAAATAACAAAGTGGGACATTTAAATGACACAAGCATCACATACACGATCATTGGGTTACTAAAGTGACTATCGCTTATGTGTACCTTGCCGTCAGCGAGTGTTATGTAAGTGATCCTATTGTCAAATAAGAGACGGTTACATATGCGGCATAGGAGTCACGTAAGAGAAATCTCAATTTCTTAGTTGGGCATAAGCGACAAAAATGTCGCTTAAGGGCGTGCACCAGCTGGAGACTTGGAGAATTTCAAGTCACTGTGGACACCTTGGGATTCATTCAGAATCCTGAGAATTCAAAATGAACTATGAAACCCAATTAAAGTTAATGTTCCAAACTCAATAACGATATTAAAATTCTGAAAAGATTTCATTTTGAGAGAGTTGACCCTTTAAATGTGATTTCACAACTTTTCAAACCGAGGGTCGAAATGTGATATAAAAGCCAAAAAAACCACACCAACCATGTTACCAACCTAAAATTGATGTTTTAAATCTACTGGTATGGTTATTTTTTCCATCTGATGCACAGATCAGTAAATGTTGATCGAAGTCAACTATAAGGCTTTTTAAGCAAAAAAACTATAAACTTGCACAAATCACATGAAAAAGCTTGTGGAACCATATGAATCATCCCCACACCCTAAAAATACCATAATTCAATTATGGGGAGGGGTAAAATAGTCAAATCACACAAATATAATTATTTCACACAATTCGCCAAAAGTTAGGTCATTAAATCAACTACTACTATGGCTCTAATTTATCTTGAACCAAGGGCAATATAAATACTGAGTTAGCAAAAAATTGGGGATAACTACTATGTATATCAGACTTATCCTCCCAATTAGACTCATCTTACGATCGATGCTTTATGAGTGGTGATTTTACCACTTAGTCATACTAACTATTTGTGCACACTACTATATGTTGTTTAAAAAATGAGACATGATCATGATTTAAATGCAGTAATGTCCACATTTTGCAGGTATATAGTTGAGAAGGTAAACATATGTGGAATGGAGCTAAAAAGAGAGCTAATAGATGCAAAAAAGTACAGTTGGAGACCTGAAGCTGTCAGTCCCAATTATCGTGATCTCAGTCATCAGGCCATAGTCGAGGTCAGTCAAGGCGATCAATATAACACGATATCAAAACACAACCACAGTAGCATTAACGAAGTCACGGTCAAACTTGCACGATCGTGGATCAATGGGAATAGGCTTGGGTAGATTTTTAGAATTAAATAGACGAATCCAAACCATATATAGGAAAAAACCCTTTCTTCTTGGGGTGTTGCTTACCTCATAAGATATCTTTGAATTCATAACTTTAAACCCTAATTGGGAAAGTGTGTAACTAACTTTGGAGGCTAAATTTCTTAGGATCTTTATGAAGAAAGATTGCTTTGGATAATCCTTATGGTGTATCTCTCTTTACTTTCTTCATGAGTAGCTATGTAATTTAGTCTTGGGATTATGTTGAACTAGAGTGTAATTGTGTGTAGGTATTGTTGTGTTTGCATGGATTTTAGTTTTTGAGTATAGATCCCACCATTGCTTGAGCTTATGGGTTAGAATTTGATGGGTGAAAACCCCAAACTCAAGAAACCATTTATCATCCTCAAAATACGGATGAAGGTCAACATTAGGTAACCCATAACATTATAGGACAATTGATCCTATGGTTTACTACCTTTTGAAATTTTAGAAATAAGTGTATTGGGAGTGTAAATTATGTCAAGAGAATCATCCAAGAAATAGAGATGCTTGATTGAGGTCTTGGGTGCTTATGAAAATTTGTATACTCCCAATACACTTATTTCTAAGATTGCAAAAGGAATCTTGTTAGGTGCTCGAAAGAGCCAGTGGGTGAAATCGTTGTGGTTTTGTTTAAAGATTAATCCCTACCTAGAAACAAACCACCATAGGCAGCAAATAGATCACAATCAAAATCATTTTTCGAAGAAAAATCAATAATCGGGTTTCCCATACATTCAAGCAATCAAAGTCTTCTTCACCCAATTGATCATTCTTCAAATCATTTTCATTTTAACGATTTCTATGAGAAAAAAATAAGGTTTTCACTACACAATAGCTCAAAGAATCATCTCCAATCTCATCATGATCAACTCTATCAACTTCATCACTAACTTGAGACTCATCAAACACACCATACACATGCTCAAGTAGTTGACTATATTCATGCATAAGTTGATCATCATACACATCCGCACTAGTTGTTGGCAATTCATATACCAACGTAACTCACCTTGGTTTTCACAAGGGCCAACTAGTCTGTTAATACTCTCATTACTTGGTAATGGATTCTTACTCATGTTACAAGTGCTAGCACTAGGTGGACACAAATCGTTCTGACAAGAAGAATCAATTTTGTCATCTATAAGATCAACTAGTGCTTGCTTACTTACTACAAGAATTGGATCTTCTTGCAACCTAAAAGTACGAAGAGTATCACAAAGAGAAGACTCATGCCATTCTCCTCAAGGCAAACCACCAACTACATCTACTTGACTACTACTAGCCACATCACAATATTCTAAGCTTGTAAGAGCGTAGGAGATAGCATTTTTAAATTGTAGCTCACATGAGGTGCGGTCTTTACCTTGGTGTGTGTCATGGAAGCCCACTTGCTTCTTTGGAAAGGAGTAGTTGGAGTTCTTTTGATCTCCCATGCAACCCAACCTTCCATGTATTGATGACAAATCCGTGTGTATCCTTTCACTCTTATACTTGAAAGCTTTGATAGAGGCCAAGATAGCCTTAACAATATTTTTTCCATGGTACCTAAGAAAAGAAAACAACAAAAACAAACTAGTTAGCCCAAAAAAATATCCTCACCACACTTTACTCCATTGATTACCACATACTTGGCTTCACAAGTGTTGAAAGTCAACTTGTAATTCGTGAGCAATTGAGGGATGAGTCTACTCTTGTATGGAATAGATTTTTGTTTGAAACGACTCAAATAAACCTTGTTCAGACTTGAACCAAAAAACTACAACAAATCACAAAAAGAGAAAAACAAACAAAGAACATAAACACGAAAGAAAAGCATTCAAAACTAATTTATAACTAAGTAAATAGTTACTAGTTTGTCAATTAGGGCTAGAATCAACAAAATACAACTAAGAAACAAGGATTAGAAACTAAGAAATCAAAAATTGAGCTAAAAATTTGGTTGTACAAGAGTGATGATGTGGCAGCTTGTGGTTGGTAGAGAATTTTGAAATATTTTTGTTCTTCAACCTTGAATTTTGGTCAATCTTCACTCAAGAGAGGTAGTAATTCTATTTTGTGGAAGAAAATACAAGGTTTGGAGCCTTTTTCAAGCTCAAGTGAGTTTGAATTTGAGATGGTCCCCCCTTGTACTTTCAATTGTACTTGATTATTCCTTTTGTTCCCTTCTTCTTTTGGATGACTTAAATATTATTGAAATATTCTTTGTACAAAATACTTACACTCTCTTTCTTCCTTTTTCAAGATCAAACAACCACTCTTGAATATTCTTCTTCAATAAGATATAAAGATCTTGAATAACACCAAGAACATTCAAGGTTTTACCAAAGTTGACCTTCAAGCAAACGAACTCGAAATTTGATTTTTCTTGAAGATCTATGCTCACTTTGCCAAACCAAACATAATATCACAATATTAATCCAAAAACATCACAACCACACTAGCTAAAACGTGTTCCACCCTCAAATATATTTAAACACAAGATCAATAATGGTGATGGTTCAAAATGCCTTTGGTTTAGCTCAAAACATAGATCTAGACTCTATTAGTGCTAGGGAACAAGGGTCTAGCACTAGAAACTTAACAAATCACACAAAAGTAAGTAGATCTAAGATCTAAATTTCTTCCCAAAACTAGGAATAACAATTTTTTGTGATTTTTGGATTTTTGACTCTTTTTTTGTGATGATTTTCTTCAAGGTAACAACAATCCAAGACTTCAAGTTATGAGAAAAACTCTAAATGTGGCTCTTGATACAAAATGATATAGAAATTGACCTAAAAGGTACAAAGCTAACCTAAAAGAAGGGAGATGAAGACAAGAACACAAATACAATAATCAAACTCAAATAATGCATTAAATAAAAAAGATAGATATCTTGATATTTGAACATACAAACCAAAAGAACCAAATGATGTATCAAATCCTAAGACCCTTATGACTCATATGAGCAACACCAAGATCTTACGTAAACACAAGAGGAACTCAAACGTCCCAAGCACTCACATTTCTAAGCAAAAAATGCAACACAAGTGAATCCCTACTATGTATTGCCCTAGTTTCAAGTGGCTTTTCCAAGCCCTACACTACAAGTACTCCCTCTCAAGGTAATTATTTTAAGTTTCAATATCAATAATCAACTAGCTAAAAAATAAGCCTAATGGAGTCTATTATATCTATTACATCAAATAACCAAATTACCCTTAGTGAAAAGAGGCTCCTATGGAGTATAAAGAAAAGGAACAAAAAGACCAAAACACCTTTAATAAGGGGTGCTCATGGAGTGTAAGGAATCCTTGTTCACACTTCAACACTTGTAATCCTTTGTAACCTTGGGTAGTCATCAAGAAAAGCCTCCAAGCAACCTTCTACACATGGAATTGCTTTATTGAGTGTTCGAAATGACTTCCCTATGCATACTCTCAGGC